>NC_083763.1:46327713-46370213 GCF_963514075.1 Conger conger | reverse complement strand
TCAGTACTTGTAAAATGCAAAATGTGCTTTGATAAAGCAACTCTTTCATTTGTCAAGCCAATAAAGCCTGTTTGAATTTATAACATGAGCGAGCGGGTACATTATGTTGTGCATTGAGTTTGCCACGCAGTTAACAAGTCAGCCTATTCTGTTTTTCCAGTGTGTGAATATACCATTACACGCCATTGTAAGAAAATGAACAGCTTTGGACACAAGCAGATGCGGCCATTTTGGGTCCTATTAGGAATTGTGAAAGCTGACATTCAACCTTGCTTTCTCCAATTTTCATTAATGAAATAAGGCCCTGTGCATTATAAAGCTTGCCATTCTTTCTTGTAAGGCACTTCCATAAACAGCTTACCAAGGACAAGTCTTTTGTTGGTATCTGAGTTTGCAATCTACGGAAAATTCCCACTGTGTCTCCGTGATCACAACATGCAATTGTAAGGTGCGCTAGCACTGTCTACCACTTCTTGAATATATAGAAAGAGTTATTATCAACAGCCAAAAAGATGGAAATTAAAATAAGTCCATATTTTTCTCTATGTTGCATTGTATCTATATTCAAATGGCCGATCAAATCAATGGTTCTACAGGGACATTAGCTGGCTGGCAATTGGAATTTGAAAATGTTTTTAGTTTCTTAGGTTATTTTTGATATTTTTTTAAAATATGCAGTATAATGGAAAAACCTGCAATGAATATTGCAATTAATAGTATTGCTTGTGCACCATGCTATGCCAGACACCGAAGTTGAAATCTTGAACTGCCCAAATTTGTATTAGCAGAAAATTCCAAGAACATTTTGAAAGATTTTGATAAATGTGTCAGCTGATAAAATGTTGAAATAGCCACACTCTGTTCTGCTTCAAAACGTACATGGTACAAAACAACCTTCCGACTGCTGAGAGCAGAAAAGGTCTTTCAAAACATTTCCCTGGCTTTAGAAAGAATATAACAGCAACAGAAAACAAAGCGCTATGCTAGGCTATGTCATTACACTGAGGAAAAAGTAACCTTCTAGAAACAGTTCAGACAAAGCTGTGCTCGTCTCTTTGTACAGAGGAAGTGATGTAAGAATGTTCCATTTAGGGTTAGGAGAAGAGTTCATGAACATTGATGCTCACACACAAACAAGCCCAAACATATGTATAAGCACACATGCACACACGTGTACACACACACACGCAGACACAGGGCTGGGACAACCCAGAAGCTGGGAGGAGGTCGGGGAGGGGAATGTGGCCTGGGAATAATATAATAACAGGCATGCACGTGTATACACGCACGCACAGACACACATGTGCCTACACGCACGTACACGCAGACACACCCACATGCACGCACGCCCACGCGCACACACACACACATGCACGCACGTTCCATGCGCACACACCCACTTGCACGCACGTCCCACGGGCACACACACACACCAACATGCACGCACGCCCACGCGCACACACACACACCAACATGCACGCACGCCCACGCGCACACACACACACCAACATGCACGCACGCCCACGCGCACACACACACACACACACACACACACACACACATCACTGCACCCTGCTGCCGCTCTCTTTATCAGGCCCTCATATCAATGCCCCAGACTCAGTGAGGCATCGGGCCTGGTGGGTGCCCGTCAGCCTGTCGGCTCGGAGCGACAGCCCGTCCATTTGACCCGCGGCCCTCTGCGGAGAGGAGCAGGCCTCATACCTCCGCCCCCCTGCTGGCTCAAGCTCCGCCCCCCCCCGCGGAAGTTACCGGAACCTCTGCGTCGGACAGCAGGCAGCAGAGCTTTCGGACCTTTCCTTTTCACACGTGGGCGGACTGCATGATTCACCGTTTGGCCTCGCTTCTTGCTTGCGTGCGCCTAGAAGCTGACAGGTAGGCTGTCCGGGCGGTAAGGCAGCTCGCCAGTCGCCTGGGCCGGATTGAAGTAGGCCCCACATCCTGTCTTCTCCCGCTAGCCGAAGCCGGGCCCAGGGGCTGGCGCTAACCTAGAGCCCACTCTCTTTCACGCCATGATGCTAGGCTAACAGTGCTCGCTGTTCAGCTTCCTCAGAGCAGATTAACTTTGTGAAATACATACATCACACATTGAAAAACACTTAACAAGTGTTTTGGTCTTGTAATGAGACTTAAACTCAAATTTAAAGAAAATATTGGCTTGTTTTCAGTTACCGTTTGCTCGTCAAATGATCTTACCTCATTGGTAATATTTTTGTCTCATTCACTGTAGCACTAAAGTAATATTAATGAGATTTTAAGTGTATATATGACAAAAAATCTTCAGACCGACATATTGTTCTTTTTTGCAGTACAGCAGAAATGTAGTGTTAATTTTTTCTACAGGCTTCTATATTTAAACAAAACTTGAGAAAGACTTCAAAATATATATTTATCTTTTAATTAAATATGTAGTCATTTAATTATAATTATAATATAGTTTATTATAATTCTGTATAGTTAAAAATAAAATTTTATTAGAATACAGGTAATATGAACTGCTATACTGACTGCTGTAGCTGTAAGTACGATTATTTAGTTTTTTTTAATGCATTGTTACGCAACTGACGTTATCACCATCAACAACAGGCAGTGGGAAAAGAGCTGGTACAATTACTGCCGCAGAAATCAAACACACACAACATAATGACCTGGTACCCCATCATCAGGCCAAGAGCCTCATACACAGGAGAGACAACACACCAAATCACAGCCATATTATCTCAAGTACACACATAAAACAACACGCAGACAGGCTGGGTGCTGGAACAGAGAGAGAGAGAGAGAGAGAGAGAGAGTGAGAGAGATGGGCATCTGAGTTTCAAACAAAAACAAGAAAAATACAAAAGAAGAGGGAACAAAACAACAACAAGGTTCGATGCTTATTAAAGAAAATTGCTACATTGGTGTTATGAAACTGTTGCTGCTTTTTTCTTTTCGAGTCTCGCCTTGGGATATCCTGAAAAATTTATTAACCTGACAGCAGGCACCTTTACACAGATCGCTCTCTGACGGATTGTCGAACTTGAATCAGCGGAACCCATTACACCCCCCCCACCCCCGTCATCCCCTCCCGTTAGTATTGAAATGAGAGGGGGGGGGGGGGGGCTCAGGAGGGGGACACCCCCACTCCGTCGGTCGTCGGGACAGCCTGCGCCTCACCTTTCCCTCACCCCGGCGACGGCAGGTGTCGGCGGCGGACGAATGGAGCGGAACTGCCCTCTGTTTTAATCTCTCCTTCTCTTCCCTCCTTCCCTCCCCACCGCGTTTCTCGCTCTGCCCTTACCCCTGTATACCCCCCGTAAGGGTCCGTCTGATGTATTATTTATCGGCCAACTCCGAGCAGTGTTTTTTTTTCTTCTTCTTCTTCTTCTTCTTTTAATCGAAGATGCCTTTGGTTTTTCGAAGGTTTTCGACTGATCCGCGCGTGCCCAGGCGGACTTGTGATGCGGGGCGGTCTGGCTGGTCGCCACGGATGCGCTGCCTGGGTTAACGAAATTAGGTAGAGTTACCCGCACGGGCCTTGCCGCAACCGACCACTCCGTACGCAAAAGAACAGCACCGCGGCCGGATTAAACACCCGTGCGCTTTCTGTCTCTCTTTCACTCTTCACACAGTGCCTGAAAAGGTAAAAATTTTGGGCCGGTACCCTATAGGTGCATAAACCCGTAGCATGAGCCCTAGCCAAAAATATATAACTAATTTGTACCTGTTTTGCTAGGGAAAATATATACTCATTTAGACCAAAAGAGAACATTACGGAACATAACTACATAAGCACAGAAATGTACCTATTCAAATGTACATTTCTCTGCACGCATGCGCAAAAACAAAACTACAGTGTGAGGCTTCTGTAGCTAACTTAAAGCAAGACTGATAAAGCACCAATGCACAGAAAACACACACAACCAACATTTTCTATTTTAGCAGCAAAACACAAAATGCCTAAAAGGTCTTTGGTGGAGAACTGAGCGCAAAGCAAGGCTCTTAACCTGTGCCATTTTGTCAGAAAACTGTGGGATATGTTTTCGTATTCTCGCTTGAAAGGGTCCAAAGCTCTGGTTTGTCAACTGGTTTGTGTGAGGGCGTGCGTGTGGGTGTGTGCTGGTGAAAGAGGCCTTTCTTAGCTCAGTGTTGCTAGCCAGGCATGGCCTTGGCCTGAGAGGTGGCCATGGCTTCTAGAATAGTCCCTGTTTTTCTTCCTGTCCTCATAAGCTTGCCTCTGAACTGGCCCCCTAATTCATCACTGACTATTTTTTTTTACACGCGCTCCCTCACGTACCAGCAATATTTACCGTTAGCCGGGACCAAAAAACAACAACTCCTGAATGGTATAAAATCCAGCATCCAGAAAGGGAAACACCATTGCCATACAATGACCAAGTAACCATGAGACTAAACGAAAGACACGTGAACCTGCCAAACGTCTGTTTTACCTGTATATTTTTAAACGTGAAATTAGCTATTCTGGTGACCAAATGAAAAGGACGCACGCAGAAGCAATCTCGAACCACCCCGAGGTAACCCCGTGCTCTGAGACGCTGTGTAGCTGGCAGGCAGGCCGGGCATGGAAAGAGGCCCAGCTGAGGCTGACTCGATCGTTCAGCAGGTGTAACACAGCGAGTGCGCTAAAACTGGCCCCACAGTTTGGCCACGTGAAATGAGAAATTATGAAATGTGTCCCGTGTGGTGCCGGGTGCACACCCTGCAGTATGAATAGGAGAATAACACAGCAAGGATAAACAATGATGTCATTCTTTTCCTTTCATTAGTTACTGGATTACTGACAAAATCAGGATTTGGAAAGTCTGTAAACACTTCACTTAAGTTTATGTTGGGTTACGTTGCGTCAGTGCTTATTTCCGCACTCGCAATCTATGTAAATTAAGGATATGTAAAATAGATCTAAAAACAATGTACCATTATTAATCAAAAATATTATACGAAATAATTACAAAAGTATACTAATTAACACAAATATTTATGGTCCCAGTGGTAATAACTTAACTTGTAATAATAATGATAATAATAATAACAATAATATGATCTGTTTCATAATTCCCTCTCCACCGACCGTGTACAAAGATACTGATAGCCTGTAAAACTCCCAAAATCAGCAGCCTGCTACCCACGCCCCCTCCCACCACAGAACGCCACAGACCACCACAGACCACAACATCAGCACACAGACCTCTGAGGTGGAAGCTTTTGGTTGGATGAGAATCGCTGGTGCTGTGTCATTTTCATGAGTCTGAAGGAGTCAGCCCTGCTGATAAATGAATGTGGGCTTCCACTGAGCTCGTTTCAAAGGCTCGATAATAATAATTATGATTATGATAATTATTATACAATGATGATGATTACGATTATGATGCCTTAGATGATGATGATGATGATGATATTATTATTATTATTATTATTATTATTATTATTATTATTAAAATTACTATTAAAATGAGAAAAAGAGAAAGATATTCCTGAACATGATATTATTCATGAACTCACCACCACATAAAAAATTATTGTGAAAGCAACTGATTAACATTTGCTTGAATAATAAATGATGATACTAATAATAATAACAATAATACTACTACTGATAATAATAATAATAATAATAATAATAATAATAATAATAATAATAATAATAATAAATGTAATGCATATTATTCTTATTATTCTTATTCACATATTTAACTTCATACTTGCAGCATACTACAGAATTATCCTGTTTACTGTACATTCACTGAGTATATATAGCTTCTCTCTGTCACTATCTAGATGGCTGAGATTGCACACAGCACAGCTGACCAAAGGCAGGCCAGGCAATAGGGCGAGGGTGTTAGAGTGTGTCAGTCTAAGCTCATAGACACGAGCCAGAATACCATGGCTCTAACCCTAACCTCTATTCCTAATGTCCCACTCTCACACCTTTCCACCAATGGCATTTACTGTCACTGAAGCCACGCTCAGCCCTGCTACAATGCTAGCAAACATCTTACCTAGCGACGGTACATTGTGCCGTCTTCCGATTCTATTCTTTTTATTGATTTTTCATCAAATATACCTTTCCTCGTTCGTGAAATCGAGAGCCACTTTCCTTCATTTTTTATCTAGAATAGTTTATTACTTGCGTAATTCCTTCATAGAATCATGCAATCACAATTTCACTTTTCACCTACAACAACTTAAAAATGTAATCGATTAAACATTGATTTAAATAAATATTGACGTAGTATTTACTGAAAGTTAGTGTAGCACAAATCATTTGATCTCATATGATAATCTTTAAAAAAAAAAACTTAATATAGAAATATTTTCTTGCATATCTTCAGTACCATATTATCATATGGAAAACACTTCTAACTATCAATCAATTCTAACTCATAAAAGATAATCATCTCTAACTCATAATGAATAACAAAAAATCCTACGAAGAAATATCATCAGCAGTTTGTTGTTCCTTGAACAAATATTTTGACACTTCCATATATTTGTATTTGTGCTTTGTGTCTACGGCAGCAAAGAAGTTCCAATTAACATCAATCAATAATTGTGTCAAAACAAAAGCAGGGACTTTTTTAGAGCTGGCACAAAGAATAATAATGGCTTAAAGAAATTAGTATTATATAAATTATGTGCAAACATTAAAAGGATGATTAAGCTGTTAGAATTAATGTGTTATTACAATATCAATTATTTTTTTGTGAATCATAATAATTCATCAACATAATAATTTGCATGATAAATTATGATAATCAATGATGATCACACATACTGTATGTGTATACAACAAATTTCACATTTATGCTCTTCACAGAGCCACAAAAGTAGTATTTTATTTCCTATAAATGTACCCCTGTTTAGGGAATACTACATTCATTTAATGCAATGTCATTATGTATGAAAATATAATTTGAAACAATATTTGAAAGGATAGCTTACAAATCTGAAAATATAATTTAATAGATTATGCAAGTACAGTACTTGTCCATAGCATGGTGCATGCAATATAATCACATAAATGATTACACTTAAAACAAGAAAATTAAGTATGCTATCATATACAATAGGAACAAATATGAAGACAAATACTACTACTACTACTACTGCTAATATTAATTAATAATAATAATAATAATAATAATAATAATAATAATAATAGTAATAATAATAATCACGTAACATTTTTACACATGTTCACACTAAGTTTACACTGAGTGCATGCTTTCAAGTTTATTTTACCAGCATTTCACTTTCATTTCACTTGTCAAAAAACGTCTGTACGAGTCACCTTTCGCTTTTGTGCTTGCCATGTCACACATGTACACACACACATACTGTATGTTAATACAAGGAGATTACCACTCTATACCTGCCAAGAGGGGATCATCATTTCCACATACAGTATGTTTCAAAACAAAACAGACAGAAAATTTAGCTTCAAGCCCATGTTCATACTACTTACTGTGATTTTACTTTTAATGTTTTAGTTTTTTTTTAAATAGCCAAGAGGGGATCTGAATGACATCTACCAAACAAAATGGGGACTTAACCACAAATATACACACATTCACTAAACTCTCCACAGCACAACATTCTTCTCTCTGACATTTTATCTACAGCTTCACGACTCAGAAGCACCGATGAATGACTTTGTCTCAAGCCTATGCCCTAGATTTGCTCACACCTCGCCTTGCTTTTCACAATGGCAAATGGACCCCAAATCAGCATGGAGTATACAAGATTCCACAAACAAGTCAAAGAAACACAATTAACCACATTTGACCCGAGCTCCCGCATCAAATGAATACAAGCGACCACTCTGACCCACTCTGATATGACAATCGAATTGCTTTCACAGCAAAGTGTCCCCACGTGTAGTGAGCAACTTGCAACAGAGCTTCACCAAGCAAAGGTGATGACGAAAGTGCAAAACATATCTACTTCCAGCAACAAACACTACTTCTGGTAAGTCCGAGGAGCGCACGCTACTCTTCACAAACGCATTTAAAAACAACTGTTCACACACCCGCCTGGCGGCACCTGCCTCTAACTTTCTCTCAGCGGCTGAACAAGGAGTCATCGGCCGCTGACTCCCGTGCGTGACTACAATACCCACAACCCCCCCCCCCCCCTTCCCCGCAACTCAACTTTCTTCGGTCGACCGAACTGTCGACACCTCGGGCCGGAGTGCGGCGCGGGCAGAACCGCAGACCCCCCGGTCCCAGGTGCCCCGGGCTGGGAGAAGGCGGGGGGGGGGGGGGGGGGGGGGGGGCGGCGGGGGGTTGTCGACTCACCGAAGAGCTTGCCTGGAGCGTCGTCTCCGTCGGTGGCCCCAGCCGGCAGCAGCAGGGGCTCATTGAGCTCGCTGTCCGGGGTGGCTGGCGCGTCGTCTCCCCTCAGCTCGGCCGCGCTCGGCTCGCCGCGCAGGGAGAGCAGGGGCTTGCTGAGCTGCCCTGTAATCATTGGATCCTAGGAAGGAGCGCAGAAAACCCAGGTGGGAGAAAAAACGGGCTGAGCTTCGCCGTGCGCTTTTACACACTCTCTCTCTCTCTGCTCGCTCTCTCTCTCTTTCTTCCCTTCCCTCTCCCTCACTCGTGCGCTCTCCCCCCTCTCATGCTCTACCTCTCTCTCTCTCTCTCTCGCTTATCTGAGGCTGATGCTGCTCCTGCTGTTATTGCTGGCTGCAGTCGACTGAAGAGCTATTACAGATGGCATGAGTTTTCCATTACTCCCCACCCTATTAAAGGTGCTCCACACCATTCACGAGCCTCCACACTCCTCCATTAATATACATACGGTGCGGAGGCGAGGCCCTGTTACCATTAAACACACTTACACGCACTCGCACATAAACAATAATTACATGTCATATATATCTAGCACATGAAGCACATCTGACTAGAATCTGAATGCGTATTAATAGTAATGTGTCGTATAAAGGAGAGCCCGGAGGCCTGAAATGGCTTAGATTCGTAGCGGCGGGATTTGCTTGCTTAACCAACGAAGCAGCTACACGTGATGTGGCGAAAAGCCACAAGTCAAAGGTGACCCAGCTAATGTGCAGTGCACTGGCCCTCTCTTTTCACACACAGAAATGATTTCAGGCACGCCAATTCACAATCTATTTACACTCATTACAAAAAGAAACATGAACTGAATTTCCCTTCAATTCACTGAATAAATTAAGCAAAACACTGAATAGAATTTTGTTTTAATACTTTGAAAAACAGCATGGAAAAGGCATTGCAACATACACATGAAGGGATACATATGAAATGTTACACATTCTACACATGGTGAGCCCTGGAAGCAGTCGAATGAAGGGTACAGTCGTACTGTAGAAGTCGGTAAAAATGTACTTACTCGAAACAATGTTCCACAGTGAGCCGTGTCGTTGGGAAAGCAAAACGTACAGCTATGTTTGAGAAACGTCGACTTTTCCAGGCAGGGGAAGCGAGCTACGGCACGGCGAACGTCAAACCCGAGTCTTGCCGTCCTCCACGTGCCTGACTTTAAGTTCAAACCCAGTTCCCCCCCCCCAAAACAAAACGTGCAACGGACGAGCCCACAACTCTCTCCCGCTCTCCTCGCTAGATAGCCCCGCTCGGACTACGGCAGCTTTTCCCCTCCAACAATAGCGGGGGAAGATCGGAGTGGGCGAAACGCGCTTCCCTGCTCGCTGTCTGTTATTTATTGAGAAGTTTCTGCCTAAATGGGTCTGAGCGGAGAGCAGGTGACCGGCTCGCGTGTGGAGAGGGGGGTCTGCCCTTCTGCTGTCCGAACGCCTGCCCGCCCAACCCCCACCTACACCCCCCCCCCCCCCCGGACGGTCGATAGACCCCCCCGGGGGGATTCTTAATGTGTTCATCTGGGGTGGGGTGGCGGGGGGACTTTGATATGTCACATGATAATCTATGAAAATGTTAATCAATAGAAATAGTTTAAGCTGTCATCGAATGCGACGCGACTGGTCAATACTCATATCCCTGCAAACAATGTCGCTTGTCATCTGGGCTTCATTTGCAGAGCACTTAAATATTGGACTCTGTGCATCGATGCCCTCCTTTTCCCATATAGGTAAACACATTTTCTCTCTATATTTAAGCCCGGTCGCATTCTACATGCATTTAGTTCACCCCCTCCTCCCCCAAATCCCTCCCCCCCTCCCTTTTGAATACCCTGATAGGTCCACTGGAGGGCAAAATTAATACCTAATTGAATCTCACAGTCATCAAAATAATCAATACTTTTTTATTATTTATTCTTTACAGTCTGTTGACTGTTTGAAAGCTCGGAGGGGCGGTGGAAAGCGTTCGTGGCTTTGAAATACTGTCATTTAACAATGTAATTTTCGCAGGGGCGTTAGGGCTTGCGAAACATATAATAAAACCAAAAAGAAAAGAAAAAACAAGAAAATCGAGAAATCGAGGGCTGTAGCGGGAGCACGGGGGGGAAAAGAGGGGAAGAAGAAATCAGTTTTTTTTTTCTCGGCAGCCATAAAAGAAAAACAGGACAAATATAAAGCAACTGTGGCGCGTTCGCTGTGTGGAAGGGCGGCCCCCGCCCCCACCTCGTCTTTCCATCTCTCCCCTTTTCTCCCTTTTCTCTCTCTTTTCTGCTTGAAGGTTTTATCATATCAAGAGCACAGCGACGCTTTTATAATGCTGACATTTCTCTTTCTGACAATCTCTAAACAAGTGGAGGGGATGAGACCCCCTCTATCATCTTTCATCCATCTCTCTGGTCGGAGAGACGACATGACAGGCTCTCCCTCTCTCTTTCTCTCTCTCTCTCCCTGGCCCTCGCTGTTAATTACTTTAATAAAACACCGCTCCCCGAGCGCCTTTCGAACCCGGCCCGGCCGGAGGTGTGCGAGGCCCTGGAGGGGATCAGGTTTCTCCTTTTGGCCGTGGGGGAAGAGCGGGGAGAGCACTCTGCTCTCGCCCCCCCCCTGCCTGTCCCTCAGAGCCGGCAGCCAGCCATGGCCTCCGGGCCACCATCAGATATCCCTGCTAATTGCTAATGGCCCGAACTGCATCGTCTCAGGGGCCGCGCGCCCCCCCTTCCCAGGGAGGCTGCGGCCCCACGCTGCTGCTGCTGTGATGTGGCCCTGCGGTGGCCCTAGATGCCGGCCATGGTGACATCACTTCTTACACTTTCCCATCCTATGTTCTGGTTGAGCTCGGTAAGGGCTGACTTTGAAAGAGCAGAATTTTTTTTATTGCAATTGTATCAGAAAGTAGAATCTACTGCGCTGTTACAGCATCCAATGTTTGAACAATTCATGTACCACAACTACTTGCTACATATTAGTGCAATTATGATTGTGATTATGATTATGATTACGAATATGATTATGATTATGGTCATGGTTATGTTCATGATGATGATGATTATTATTATTATTATTATTATTATTATTATTATTATCTAAGCAATAGTATACTTACATACTGTAATAAGATATTTATATACTCAATTCATTTACATACAATAATGCATATTTTGGAGCATTATCATACAATAATAATAGAATAAAAGGTATAATATTTATAGTAATAATCATAAATGCCATAATATTATTAACAGAAACTTGTATCCACTACTTGATTATTATTCCAATTATGATTATGATTGTGATTATGTTAACGATGGTGATTATCATTATCTAATCAATAGTGTAATTATATACTGCGATAATACATATTTATTGATTTAATTAATTTACATACAATAATGCATATTCGTTAGCATTATCATACAATAACAATAGAATAAATGTAATCATAATATTCATAATTACAAATGTAATATTTATATAATCATCATAAATGCATCATTATTATTAGCAGTAATCTTAATCTTAATATGATTAACAGTAGTGTCTTCTATTTGAGAAACACACTGATTATTATCATAATTAACCTAACACAGATTATTTATTCATGCGTTTCTGTACGGTTTAATATCCATTGTTTGATTCCAACTACTTTGCTATGCAGCGCACACACGTGGGTTGCATTCAGGTGCCATTGTGTATTTGTGAGATTACATTAAAAGAGCGCTGTCACATTTCAGTCTTTAATGTGACGCGTTCCGTGACACCTAGCCAAAACAAAACAGACATGGCCTTGATGCCAGGACTGAAAAAAGTGGGGCTTGTTGCGGGAGGCTTCCTCCAAAATGGATTGAGCTCCAGTAACACTCGTCCTTATGGGGGAAGATCCCTGTTAGTTGCAGAGGCACGCAACACAGAAAACAGCATCTTATGGGTGTAGTCAAATTACAGGCAGGCATAGAACATGGAGACAAATGAATGCAAGAGAAGCCCTTATTAACATCCTAATAATGAATATTTATACTTTTCCACACTGCGATGCAACATATACTGTAAAAAGTGCATCTTGCAATTGAACACACTTATTTTTAAGTCTAGCTGTGCAGTCTTAATAACTAGTATAATGTTGATTTCTATAACGTGTATTTCATAAAAATTAGTATGGAGACCATGTTAACATCCCAAAGAATATACTTTTCCATAATGAGATGCAGCAACATAAACTGTAACCTTTTTCCCAGGCTTTTGTACACACCTATCTATCTGTAAATCTAGTTGTGTAGTCTTAAATAATATTATAATGTGTATTATTATTATTAATAATAATAATAATAATAATAATAATAATAATAATGTCTAAGATTTATTAAGCGCTTTTCATCGAATTAACAATCTGAAAGCGCAATTTAAAAAATATATATTTTTAATTACTAGAAATTAACATTGAGTATGGCTGACCTTGTAAAATCACGCCCACATCTTCTCAGCAGAGAGCAGGTCCCCTTCCAGAGGAACTCATTAGCCTCTCCACGAAGCCCAAGTTTTGATACAAGCCTGGTCCTGCTATCCCAGTAATTCCGCTGTCGGATCGATATTCTCCTCCTGTTCCAGCTGCATCTCTGAGCGTGTTCGCCATCGCCCAGCAACGCCTCAACCCACAGGATTAATATCGCCAAAACAGCGCTATATACTGTAGCAGCACTTGATGACCAACCACTGAGTCACAGGCAAGGAGAGAAACAAGGGAAAAAAGAGGAAATCCATTTTTTGACCACTGGCTATATAGGACACAGTTTTGATCCCAGACCTGCTGACAACATTTGTTCATCATCATGCCACAGATTCTCCAAACGTGTGGTTAGTGAAATCTGTAACAGCAGACACTGTATTGGATTGATGAATTTAAAGTGAGCTGAAACGCCTAATGATCAGAGCCTCTGACTAAAAACATGGTTCCCCTGTGTCTATGAAAATTACAATTGTTTATTATGTGTGTCTGCCCACTTAAAACATACCACAGCATATATAACTGTTCCAGCAATGCCTTAAATAAAACTTATAATACAATTGGATTTGTAATAATAATCATTATTATTATAATTGTTACACCCAACAATTATCTAACGTATTCCTGGTCAGGGTCATGGAAGGCTGGGCCTATCCCAGCACGCACTGGCTAAGTGGCAGGAATACAGGTCGCCTGTATCCATCTGGACAGGTTGCCAATCCATCGCAGCAAACAGACGTCATTCACTCACACACTCATACCTAGGGAAGCTTGCTGGGGGGCAATTACTTCCCACTGCACCACCATGATGCCCCTAGTATTAATATTATTATTGTTATTAGTAGTAGTAGTAGTCATTGTAGTAGTAGTAGTAGTAGTAGTAGTAGTAAATGCAGTGACCGTCATAGTAGTATTTCTGCTGTGGTTTCATTGAAAAAGAGTAGTGTAGTAGAATGTGACAGAATAGAGAAAGGCAGCTTTTTCTCCCATAGCTGAATCTCCTTCCAGGTGCAACCGTATCATCAGTACCGAATCAGAGCCTCTCTGTGTGCATAGGACCTGGCGGCAGGTGTTGATGGAAACACAGACCGTTTCCTCATTCTCACTTTTCCTCAGAAGAAAATAGGCAGAGCAGCAAACCGGCACCTGATGTTTTACCACAGTTCACAGAGAGATGGGCGGGGGCTGAGGAAGGAGGTTTGTCTCCCCCCATAGGGTCAGACGCACAAGCGCGATAGCGCTCACTATTCAGTATGTTTGCATCGGTTCCATTCTAAATAGTACATTTTGAACCTCAATATCTCACCCGTTTCAAAACCAGTCTCAATGCCATTTCGCAGATCTACTACTAATGGAAACGGGATAGCCAACTACTGATTTTGGTATTGCTACGTTGCAGGATTTCTGTGATATGGATACATAAAATAAATTAGCATAAAACATTAAGACAAAAATAAAATTTTATTAAATTTAAATCCAACAGATCTCGACACAAGACCACTCATTCTGTGGGGAAATATGCATGATTTTTCATGACTGTACATTTTATTAAATTTGAATTAGACCTCAAAATTCTAAATTTTGGTGATGAATTGTCCATAGACTTAAAATTAACATGGCAGCATATTATTATTTTTATAAATTCAACAAATAGAAAATAAATTGTATATATTACATACAACATTATAACTTATTCCTACAGTGAAGATTAATGTGGTTTGTGGGGGAGAAATTGAGTGACTGGGAATGCACATGACAATTGATTGGACAAATATTTAAATGTATAGGGCCATATACATCCATACTTTTTTAAAATCCAGAATGATATACAGTACGCATATATGAATGAGATCATAGCAATATACACTCTATACTCTACAATACATACTTTACTGCAGGATCTGTCACTTATTCACACTAGTTTAAAAATTGCATGCTACATACCGACAGTGTGTGGGCAAGCTATGTTGAAAGAGTGATACAAGATATGTGGTCCAAAATAGGACACATGGACATGTTGGAAATAAAGCATACTTTCGTAAAAGTGCAAAATAAGTATATTGCCTCTAACTTTAATTTGCAAAATTGCCAATATACTTTACAATACACTACTTTAAGATTGTTTAAGATACAAACCTCTGAAAGAATTCACAACCTGCCCATGTTCTTTGACTTACAGTAAGCATTGTAAATGGCTATAGTATGTTGTCAGAGATCTGAGCTGATACCTTGATGGAGAGCAGGCTGATGGTACCGTTAGGGCTGATCAATTTAATTTCCTTTTAAGCACATGCAAACATTTCAGTTGTGATTAATATATAATTAATACAGCTATTTATATTAAAAAAACATTTTAGTAACATACGTTCATATTATAAATGAATAAATAGTAAATATTTATATGATCCAGTAACATATCTAATGTGTGATTTTTGCATTAGACAAATGGAATACTTCTAATAAGCAGAAATTCATTTTAAAACATACAAAAAAATAATAATTTTCATTTAATTTCAATCTTGCAGTTAAAGAAAAGGCTGCCCTGATTAGATATAATATATGCCTATATTTATAAAGCTGTACTTTTATTCCAAAGTAAAAAAAGAAATGCATGTGTGTCAGGATAAAAATGCACATTTACGGGCACATGAACAGGACTTTGAAGGGAATCTGACCATCATCCAATATACACTGATCAGCCAATGGTAGCTCCTCCTGTGTGCATAGCACCCACAGAAAGCTCGTACACCATTCTTAATGACAGATCACTGCATTTCAAACTCCAGTGTGCCCACAGCTGCTAAAGAGCACGGATCTGGCCAAGTGTAAGTGGCCCATTGAAAAATGCCTTGTTACGCCCCAGTCTATCAAAGGAGGGCCTTAAAAAAAGCTCTTTGAAGCCGGGAAACCATAAAACCCAGCAGGCCCCCTTCAGATAAATATATAAAAAAAGCATCGATTGGCAAGGAAAGTGAGAATTCGTTTTTGTCCATCGATCCCCCAGGGTTGACCTTCTGCAACATCAAAGCCCATGGCGAGCTAATCTGCCCCCTGTATTGGGAGCTGAGCAGTGATATAGCGGGTAACACGTACACACAATACTTACAGTCCATGCCACCACCTCCTGGACATGTAATATAGAATCCTCTGACACACTCCTAGTGAGAATGTCTCAAGCTGTGGGCATTGGTGTTCCATTGGTGGGATTCCTGAGCTCATAGAGAGTCCTGTCGATTGGATATGGGGGTCCCACTGCCCAGCTATGCCATGACACTGACAAATAGTTTTTAATATATCAGCCACTGTACCTCACACCTAACCTTAGAGAGGTATGTCTACACTGAGATTCAGAAACCTGTACTTAGTTTGTAGTTAGTTGCATATTCACTTGTTCATTTGCTCTATTCGCAATTTAAAAATAAAGATAATGCCTGGAAATTAATGTAGGTTCCCGTCAAAAAGATAATATATTGATTAAATTATATTGTTAGTCCATTAAGCATACTAAACTGGCAGGCAGAATTACAATGCCATAAATATGTGTATTATGCTCACGAATAGATTCATATTTCATCTTTAAATGTTGTTTGCTGTCTGGGAGAGTGATGCATTGACTGAGCATTGTATAAGACTACCCACACAGAGGTTGAGTGGCGCACGGAAAGAAATTAGCTCCAACCGGTATAATTGATCATATCATCACGCTTATTGCCTCAAAAGCAACCCAGTAGCTGAAACATATTTTATTCAGTGATGGTGGACCTCTGGTTCAGCTGCTTTCTCTGTGGTTAGGTGTTGCGTGTCCTCCCGAAATGTAGTGCCGTTGGTTACACTGTGGAAAAACGACCACACGTCAGGTTTGACTGATTGAGCTCTGCGCACTGAGTTAATGCGCTAGCCCATAATGCGATCTACAGGACCACAGGATATTGCGCGGGCCTGATCCGATGAAGGGGAACAGAGAGCTGATACCTTCCCTGAAACACTCCAGGAGCCAACCTCTGATGTTCAGAAACAAATAAGTAGCAGCTAAAATGACCAACAGCATCTAGGAAGAGGTCTTGCTGTGTCTTTTTTATCTTGGAAAGTTCAGGGATCAGAAAGTAAAAGTCATGCCATGAGCTCCTTCCACCAATGAACTGATTTCAATGATTAATTCCATCCCCTGGCTGAATAATTGTGATAATTAGCAATTATATAACAATGATTGGTACAAACTACTGGGAAGGATTTAACTTTCTGAATGTGGATTTTCCTCCTCTGACATCAAATAATATAAAGCGCTGATGTTAGCCTGACAAATGTATTGCTTGACAGACAATAGATTCATGCTTTTAAACCAAACAACTGCCCCATTAAAATCTACATACTAGTAGATTGGCATACTAACTCGCCTAATCTAACAGAGAAATAAGAATAGTCTTGCACCTCACATAAATGTAAAAGCAAGAAAATATGGAGGTCCCATAGGAGCCCGCTCTGAGAGACCATCGTGTGGGAGGGTTAAATACATTCTTTAGCAACTGTTTTGTCATTTTTATTATAAATGTCTTCTTTTGTTGAATTGCTAGTGAGTTCTTGTGAGGTCTTGGATGAGTGGGAAGAGCAATGAGCCTGAAGGACTACCTTTGAGCATCATCTAAAGCTGGGAGGAGATGGCTCTGTTCTGATGTCCTCCCACCATCCTTGCCTACATTCACAACAGCACATGAATGCCTCTATGACTCGACTACTGGATCCACATCGACCATGGATCCTGCGTTAGACCGGGTCAACAAGGAAGTCCTTTATTTCAGACCATAGAGGGCATCAATCCACCAAAATGTAGTGCTTCAACACAAAGTACACTAAGAAAGTAAAATATTTATTACTACATGATAAATTGTTGGGAAAAGCACATATTTAGAATTTGTCTATGGTTCGGGTCTGGATTAACATTGACCATGGGCCCTGTCTTTGGCTAGGTCAACAAAGTTGCCCCCAAAGTACCCTAGTCTTCTGCTTATCTGGAATACCCTGGCATGCTAGGAACAAATGTTGACCTTCTCCAAGTAAATGTGCAGGAGCAGAGGGTAGTAGAGAAGATGAGCTCCTCTAGCAACTACATGTAGGGATAATTCAGGACAGTAGAACTTTAGGCTTTTATGTTGTCACATTTCAGAGAACCTAGTGCTACCCAAACAGTGCATACTAAGGTTCTTCAAGCGACAGGGAAGAAACTGGAATTACGGATCTATAGCTCATCCTCCTTGCCATCTGGAAGATGCCCCAAGAATCAACAGGCTTTTCCTCTTTCAAGTTCCTCCACAGATGCCAGTCTGAGGTCTCAATGCCTTCTCTTGAGATACCTGAGAGGAGCAACTTTCTCCATGCTACATGCCAATAGGAAATTGTGTAGTCGTGATTAATTTGATTGTCCATATCATGTCTCCCGCTAAGAGTGATGCTATGGCTAATTTCACATAGTTTTATGGGTCTTCTGTCGACTGCTAGCACTGGCTAGATCAGAATTTTATTCCAGACCACAGAGTGCATCACTAAAGAACACCAAAACTTTGTCAGAGAAGGTTTTTCCTTGGATGAGTTTTAATTTGGTGTATTTTAATATATGGGGAGACATCGTTGGAAATATATAGCAGGTAACACAAATAAACAATAATTAATTTATTACTTAGCTGAGGCTTTTATCCAAAGTGATTTACAGCTGATTAGATTAAGCAGGGGAAAATCCCCCCTGGAGCAATGCAGGGTTAAGGGTCTTGCCCACGGGCCCAACAGCTGTGTGGATCTTCCTGTGGCTTACCTTATGGTTCATGTACTGTACCTTAGGCACTAGGCTACTGGCTGCCCCAATTAATGTCAATGATAAATATATAGAGAAAAGATACAGATTATCTGGACCAGATGGCAAACAGTGAAAAGTTACCCAGCGCCTAAGTTACCATTTTCATAAATGTCCAAGTATGCACTATAGTGCGAGTATCCCTACCCCTGGTCTTCAGTTACAAGCTTAAAACTAGCACATAGGACAAAGCATCCACCACTGAAATGGATAAGTTTAGAGACAAAATATATTTTGAGATAGTGTGTGGTTGCCCTACAGCTTCGCCTGGCCAACTACATAAGTTGTAAAATTCACCAAAACAAAACCTGTCCACAGCTCCATCACCCGGCCGTATCATCCCCACAAGTTCCACAAGATTTCTTAATTCTAACTGAGTTCCACCGCTACCACATCCATTTTGACATCCCGCAGTTAGGAGATTATTCAAAATCAATACTGCCATCCAGAACATGGAGCTTGACAGCGGGTAAAAAAAAACCCCCTGACTGCTTCTCAAATAAACAAAAAGGTGCTTTTCAAAAGGCCTGGCTTCTGGTGCGATAGAGAGAGAGTGGGATGGAACTATTTTTACCCTCCCCACATTACTGACATTACAGATTAGCGCCGAGCCCACAGAGACGCACGTCGTCGAGGGGCCTCTCCTCAAAGTCAACTTCTCTGGCAACCTCCTGGGACCCGCGCTGTGCGCACTCTCATGAAAGGTGTGAAAATCTGATTTCCCAAAAAGGATCAGTAATTCTCTATGAAGGAAGAAGCCTGGATCAATAAATCATTGCTAAGTAGATTGTAAAGGAGTGGAGGGGGGGGGTAGGATTATTCCTCACCACCAACAGTGCATTAGAAACCTCCAGAAGATGTGGAGGGGGGCGGGATACAATCTCGATAAACGACAGACATATTATCCCTTTAGCGGCCACTTTGACTAAAGCCACATTATTGGTACAATAAAATAAAAGCCTTATAAATATCAAGCTCCTCCGCAGTCCCCCCGTACCAGAGATGGCTGCCGCGTCTGCCGCGATTGAGAGCCCTTTGGGCCACTGGCACAGAGCAGCTCAGTAGCTCAGTAGTCTCTGGTGACCTATTTAAAAACAAACACGACTAATAAAATGTATATCATGCCTGAGAAATGTTTCCCGTCGGCAACAGCGGGGGAACAGCCGGCGTAGACGGCGGTGGTGGCTTCCGTTCTCCCCGTTCCCGCGTTTAACGCTCAGCCGCTGAATTACTCCAATTACTTTAAATTTATCACTTCATTGCTTTTTATGACACCAGAGAGTGTTAGTCATTAACTGTGTAATATATACTAATTGCCAAGGAAAGCACCAGCCCGAATCTACTGCTGGCGGATCATAATTAGAAGGGGAAAAAAACCTTGCATGACAAGTAAAATAAAGCATCATCCCTCGCTCAGTAGCAAATTAATTGTCCGACGCCGGCCCACGCAAAAAAAAGAAGAAGAAGAAGAAGGAGGAAAAACACCATTAAAAGGGAATTATGTTTTGTATTCGGTTTCTGTTCTCCTTAATGCCGCTGCTAATACATGCAGGGTGTGTGATTAATGCACCAGGGTATCGTCTGAAGCTGTAATTACATCACTTTAATATGCAGTCTTTTGCACTACGCTGTAGCAAGCACACGCGGTCTATGTCTTCAGCACATTAGAAGAGTAAATTGTTTAATGCGTTCCCGGGAGACAAGCTCAGGATGAATGGGATATTAGCACTTCTGGCTACACTGTAGTTACAGTGCTGTGTCACTGAACACGTTGGGTTGGAATGGATGCCTCTCGTGATAATGACATATAGCCCATAACGTCCAGCTGATGATGATAAATAACAACAACACCGCTAAGCCTCACATGCCAAAGGAGTGGGTGATGGTGAAGTTGCCTAACCCAACATAACAATTTTTCAGTGCTTCGAATGATTGCTGCATTTCATAAATGCATATACATAGTGACATATACGTTTCACTCACAGTTAAATAAATGCTATCTGAAGGTCTTGATATAAATCATGTTTTTATTCACATTATCAGTGTATCATTATTTATTGCTATGCAGGCTTTAAACAGTATACAGTAGTAGTTTTCCCTGCAGTGCATATACATTGTGTGCTGTTTGCTTAGCACATGATGTACATACATCTTACAAGCAGTGCTACAGTTACCAAAACTATTTTCCCTATGAGAAAAACTCTGAAAAAAAAAATATTATTCTATTCCTTTCCATCTTTATATTCTGGCATAGGCATAAATGTGAATTTTGATTTCAGAATATTCGACTGAATTTCTTTGGAGAAACTTCAAGTGAGTTTTTACTTTCTTGGGTGGAGGCAAAACACATTGCATAGTCAACACCACAACACCAAAGTAATATCTCATTCAGAGTAGTCTGAAGTCACATACATTGCTGACTCAGTGTTATAGATTCATAAATTCAATGAAAATGCACACAGTAGCATCTGCAGCATGTCTGTAAATTATTCCCTGGAATATGAGGCTGTCCCATGCCATGCTCATATTCTTGGTTCCAGAATACGACACGGTGTTGTGATGAGTCTGAGAGTATGATGCTGTGTTGTGCTTGGTCCTGGAATGCTATAATATGTACTACTGAGTCTTAGATAGATGTCTGTTCTGTCATGGAACATAACCCTTTAAAGAGTAAGATCAGAAATATTTGATTAATTGAACATTCTACTGCTGATGTACCAATCACTACAGGTAATTGAAAGCAGTTCTAGAACACTGACTAAGAATTTTGAAAAAAAAACTATTCCAAAAAAGCCTACTCTTCAACACTCTCAGAAATAATGGTAGGCCAAGTGCCTAAAGAGGTACAAAGGCTTGTGGCTGGGGCAGTATGTAATTTTGTAGCCCTAGCCAGCAATATAGTATCACTAATTAGTACCTTTTTTGCTTGTACACAATGAGAACATTACTGTACTTTCAGAGTATATTTGGGAAATGTGATCTCACTTTATTTCTGAGAGTGAAAGGGATTAGCTATGCTGTGTTTGAATATAACACTGTAACTTAAACTCAATGTGTTCCGAACAGAACATGGGGAAGTGGCCGCTTCCACAAGAATTTAATGTCCCTTCAATAGTAGTTTTTCTCCTGAGGAATCCCAGACAATAAAACATTTTGATTGATGTGAATTGGACCAATAATTCTAGAGAAAACAACAAATAACTGCACAACGTCCCTGTGTTTGGTCATGATGGTCCGCCGTATAAGCCTGGCCTGGCCCACCACAATGCCACAGTAGAGCACTATTACCATGTCACTGTAGGCTCAAAAGGATTGCGTATATGACTTGTTCCAAGTTTTTGGAAAACGGAAGGAATTATACTTTACACACTCACACAAAAACAAAGCTGATCTGGAAGTAATGTTTTTAGTTATTTGTCATGAAAGTTGCACTGTTCGGAACATTGTAAGCTAACTTGGAGTTCGGAACACGTGAGTTTACATTACTGTTCTGAAGCTTTAGAATGCAACATTGGGCTACATGCAGAAGGTTGCATAAAATAGCCTAAAATGTATATTCTTATAATACAGTGGAAAACAGGATGCTTTGCAGGTGGCACGTGTTTAAATCATACCAAAATGAGGCAAGCATCCCATATTATGAAAATTATTCTATGAAGTGCACACACACAAACACATATCCAAATACATGCATTTCTAATACTGCCCACCCCTGTATATTTCTCATGTAAAGTACTTGTCACAGAATGACAATAGTCCCTTCAGTGGTGAATATTACTATTCAGCCTCTCATCTGAGCACTCATAATAGCCCTGATAGGTATTTGACTAGTTGCCCATAAACACAGTACAGTCTACATGCAGACCTCAGAACTACTCATGCATTAGCCCCACACAGACATGTCTCTGTTAAACCCAACGATTTCCGTCATGACTTTCTGAGTTTTTCCCTGGGTGGTGTAGAGAAGAGGTGCTTAGGAAACAAGAGATCACAACATACCTGCATGTACCTACTGAACTCAAGGAAATTGTTTCCCCACCGCCTCATCCCCCACCCTCCTTCAGCTCCAGATTCTCTCTATTCTGTTTTCAGCGCATCAGCATGGAGTATCGACCTGGTTGGAATCACTAAGATCTGAAGTAAATGTGTTGATTGTTTTCACAGTGGGCACCTTCGCTTCGGAGCCCCTGGCAGGCAGGTGGAGACGGGTTACGGGGGTCAGCTGGTCGGAGAGGACATGACGTAACTCCCACCCCCCACCGGAGCTGAGCGGCAGGCCCTGTGATAGTGGGGACCACACTACAAGAACAATATAAAGGCACTGGAAAAGGTTCAAAGAAGGGCAACCAGACTGATTCCCGGTATAAAAGATAAAAGTTATGAGGAAATAATTAAGAAGCTTAATCTTTTCAAACTTAGTACATGGAGACTTAAGGATGATTTGATTGAGGCTTTTATATTAAGGAGAATAACAAAGCAAACTACAGTACAAAAGATTTGTCTGGTTGAGTTCTGTTAGCACAATGAGGGGGCATTATGTAAATGGTCATTTTGGAAAGGATAAAGTCTGCAGACATTAAGCAATATTTTTTCACACAGTGTGTGTGGTAACTGTGTGAAATAGCATTCTAGGACATAGTAGTAGTGGATGCAGAAATTATTGACACAATAGTAGCTTTTAGGTAAACTAAGTATTCGTTGAGCATTGCTGGGCTGGGCTGAATAGACATTACTTTTTCATTATATTATGTGTATCATCCAGGAACACCAGATAGTATGTAGCATGGGGGAGTGTGTCAAAAGGAAGAGGGTCGTTCTTCCCTACTTGGATTCATTCCTTCTCTCTTACCTTGAGCATTGGTGAAGGACCTGACACTAGTTTGAGAAGTTATGAAAATGAATTGGTCTAAGAGATGCCAGACAGCACTGAAATTACTTTTGATGGAATTCATTTACATTATACAAAACGAACACTGAATATTCTGCATCAAAAATGTGTGATGTTGACCCACACAGGGCAAATGTACTTCCCATCAATGTAAATCTCTGAATATCATTTCTATGTGCATTGTGTGCCCATATTCTACAATAAGAACAAAAGAGCTTAATAGCTAGTGTCATTCAGTGAATTATGGGTTCATCGGCTCTCAACTTCTTTCCTTTGAAGCTAATATAACTTACATCATTCACAAGTCCCTGACACACATCACTGAGAACTGAACAGGGATCACATCCGCTGAACTTTGAACCCCCACCAACAGCCAATTAATCTGTCAGCTGTTTTGGCCTGAACTGAAAATGACTGGAGAAGAAGAAAGTATTTTGCTACAGTGAATGTACCAGAGATTCTTTGGTAATACTTTCTATGAATGATCACTTCATAAAAGCAACAGGATTCTTTCATAAACGTGAGTAGGTCAGACCAACTGCCTTAGTGTTACATAAACATTCAGGAATGCATGAACATCACTAACCATAAATATGGTGCTTCGTGATATCACTGATGCAGTAAGTGACATTACCATGACATACCATAGCATACTATACTTATCATAGATCATCCTATCTATGGTACACTCACACATCACATCCAAACCAAAGACCCCAACTGTATGGAACTATTTTCAAACTGCAAGTCCAAAGAACCAGCCAAAAATGAAAACCTCTGTCATACCTATTTTGCATACTACAGACAGAATATACACTGAAAAGTGTAATCATGGCGCATTAGAAAAGTAATTAATTATTTGTTCATTTGATTCTAGCTATCAGTTTTTTGAGCAACCAGTTTCGCCAATTGATATGAAGTCGCCCCTTAGTGATACCTATATTTTTGCTCAAAAAGCCTAATTTCCCATTGGACACCATTCATGTTTGATAGCAAATTGTAATTATTTCCGCTCATATATTGATGTTCAATTTATTTCTTTCATTATTTCTTCCGAGGTCTACAGTCTGAGCAAAGTGGCTCAGAAGACACTTTCCCATTTTATTATACCTTTGAAACATGAACAGTGTGTTATCTATATAAAGGAAAGTTGCATTAATATGTTTCTCACCTCCTTCATCACTTGTAAATCGCCATTCAAACAGCAGTACTACTGTCGTTTGAAAGCCAGATCCACCTGAAACATGGTCAAAACCTGTGACTGTTAGCAATAGTCTCAGCAGATTCAACAGTTGATTTTAAAAAGCTGTCAGCTCCAACAGCACCTGCAATGTACAGCAGGAGCTAGCATTGAAATTGTTCAGACAGAGACTACTATAAAATGTTAAAATTGTATATTACATTACATTATATTATTGGCATTAAGCAGATGCTCTTATCCAGAGCGACGTACAGTTTATTGGACTAAGCAGTTGACAATCCTCCCCTGGAGCAATGCAGGGTTAAGGACCTTGCTCAAGGGCCCAACGGCTGTGCGGATCTTATTGTGCCTACACCGGGGATCGAACCACTGCCCTTGTGGGTCCCAGTCATGTGCCTTAACCACTATGCTACAGGCCGCCCTATATTATAGATAAACATTTATAATATCCAGGTTAGTGCTATTTGAGAAATACATATTAAATACAAATTATCTGTTACTATTATTTACGGTATGACATCATGATTAACAACATGTCATCATGATTAACCACAATGTCTGTGCTAAATTGCAAGTTTGGTGGTTTTAAAGCACAACTGCAATGCCATTAGGCGAGAAAACGAGCATTTTCTCTAATTTATACAATATTTTGTCTGAACATAGAAATGTATTGTGACTGCTGAAATATGTGACTGCTTTTTCCGGCTTAGAACAGGCAACAAAGTCCTGTTGACAACACTATCAACAAACGGCACAGTATATCTTTACAACTAGAGCTAAGTATCTGTCAATAAACACAAAACTAAATGGAAAATCATTTCTTATTCCCAAAAGGATTCTGGTGCTTCATGTCTTCATGTGTGGCTATTCCTGGGAGGCTTAAAAAAAACAAACATATTGTCTGTAGTGATATTACGGAATTATTATTATACTGTAGTATTGTCTCACTTCCTAACTGCTCAGTTTTTGGGTCAGGGGAGGGGGGCATTTCTAACACTCTTCCTGCCTATGAGAATTGCTGAATTGATCAGGGCGGCAACCTGATGGGAAAATAAATGTGTGTAATCTTCACAAGCCTGAATGTCACTTAAGCAACTAGCTGTTTTCAGAAGGGAAGTACAGTCAAGCACCTCATGTTTGAGAAATGTTTGGTAGTCAGTTTGTCTCCTTCTTTGAATTTTCAGCCCAGGGCTTGACCTTAACATTATTGTGGTATTTATTTTATGTCTTGCAAAATGGTCCCTTCAACTCTTTATGTGTTTTAATTATTATCCCAATGAAAAAGGGCAATTCCACAGTAACCGTCATAACAACTGCAGGATATTTGAGCAGTAAAGTCCAATACAGCTGCATAAGAGAATGACATATGCTTTTATAACCCTCAGGAGGAAATAACTCTCTGTTAGGTAGCTGTATTGGGCTTTACCACCCATGTCAGATACCGTGGAATTGCTCCTTAGCATTTGTATGGATTCTGTCTCGCACTGCTGGTATGAATTCCTTGGTCGCAGCTTTCACTACACAGTAGCAGGAGTTGGTTGGGCTTGTCGTGCCGAGACAGCTTGTACACAACCCAAAGCCTGTCTGGCCTCATGTAGTATGAGGCTGTAATCCATTACCTGGAAGACAATAGGCTAGGGGAGAGGACTAACAAACCAACTCCAAAACACACCAGAAGCCAGAGTCCGTGGAAGCTTTGGCTTGGGGCCAGCAACCCCAACCCGTAAAAAACTTCTATGCTACAGAATCATCGATGAAAACCCAAAAATCCCAAAGTCTTGGAAAGAAAGACTCTTCAGCGTCCCAAGCTAAAGGGAAAATGATGATGTACACAGAAAACCACAAGGAGACGGTACGTCCAAAGCTTCTTCTGACCCCTAGGCGACCCACCAACATAACAACATGGAACGTGAGGACCATGGATGCAGGAGGAAAGACAGCAGTAATAGCGGAGGAGATGAGGAGGTATAAAATATCTCTCCTTGGTCTGGGTGAAACCAGATGGCTCCAGTCAGGGGAGGTCAAGCTGGCGAGCGGAGAGTCCGTACTGTACTCCAGGCACCCAGAAGACTGCACCACATACAGAGGGAGTGGCGTTCATGCCTTCAAATGAAGCACAGAGGGCCCTTATCAGCTGGGAACCCATCAACTCAAGGATCATCACAGCCAAATTCCAAACTACGCATAAGAAAATAAACCTCCAAGTAGTACAATGCTACGCCCCCACCAACGACGCAGACAATGAAACCAAGGAACACTTTTACAACCAACTATATCATATACTGCAGGCCAAAAAAGAAAAGGACATCATGATTTTGATGCGAGACATGAATGCAAAGATAGGAGGAAACAACAATGGCTACAAACTAATAATGGGAAGACAAGGACTAGGACCATGACCGAAAATGGAGAAATATTTGTGGCAGCTTGTGCAGATAACAACTTGGTCATCGGTGGGTCAATATTCCCACAAAAGGTCATCGATAAAGCAACTTGGGTTTCTGCTAACCACATAACGGAAATCAGATTGACCACATCAAAATCCACACAGAAATGGTTAAGTGATGCAATGGCCATCTCAGACTTAAATTCCATGAAAAACCTGTGGTCTGAACTGAAGAGGGTGGTATCCCAAGGATTTCAATGATTCTGAAAAGTTCTGCATGGAGGAATGGTCAAAAATCCCCCCAAATGTGTTCTCCAACGTTAGCACAAATTTAAGGAAGACTCATGGCTGTCATCTTTGGCAGTGGTGTATGCACAAAGTGTTATACCTTACCCAAGTAAAATAAATAAAGCTCATGTCAAAAACTGTATTTTTAATTTATTTTTTTGAACATATTCATCAAGGGTGCCAATAGTTCTGGAGCCCACTGTATGTCTCAAGTGTAGAAGCCCAACAACCTCACCGTTCATCAGGAATTACATATTACTATGAACTTAGGACTTGCTGCAAAACTCTTAGGGCCAGATTTACTAAAGGACTGCGACTGTTTGTTTTATTATAGGCCTATTATAAGAATACATTTTGTATGCAATGTCACTCCAAATTGTCCCTCTCCGTTGCTGTTGTAATCCTATGCTGTAATACGATGTGAAGCAGCTACGCCCTGTTGACCATTAGGCTACCTACCTACAGTAGGCTACATTTCCTGATACGTAAATGTCATTTTTGTCTTTCTTGTGGTAGCTCTATGCCCATTTTTTAGCGTTTTGTAATAAAGCAGGGGTGCACAACTCCTGGAGGGAGTTTTTTGTTCCATCCAATTATCTTAATTCATTTTTCTGACCGCTCTATAAATGATGCTGGTTCACTCCTGTACTTGAGCATAGCACAGTCTTTAGGATACACTTGCAGTCTGCAACTGTAGCTGGTGCATATACAAATGTCTGATCAAGATATTATTTAGCGAATTAAATAATTAAGAGCAGAAGTTGGCACGTAATCCTGAAGTGGATCGGCCCTTGCTGTGCATCCATGACTTATAGGCACGCCATATTTCTGATGTTTTATCAGCATTTCCTCCTGCAAAAGTGTGAATGAAGGCGTTCCATTTATTGAACTGCGTAATCAGTAACAGTCTTAGTAAATCGGTTGTTAATTTCTCAGTATCTGCGACCAAAAACGAGTTGCGACTGGCCCTAAATCTGGCCCTTCATCTGCTCATCGTGGGAGGGTTTGCCATGCTTGTCTTTGTTTGTCTTTGTTCTGTTTTTAAAGGAAAAAAAAAAATTCTGAGGGATGACTGTGGAATGTCAACATTAAATAAAGATTACGATTAAATAAAAAAAGGGCCAGATATTAGGACTTAATGTTAATTATTGAAGAAAGGCCTTAAGGCACATTCATGGGAGTCTTCGTGTCTCAGCACTGCTGAATATTAGAGTGGCTCTCATCAATAATTAGATAGTCATCCTAAGCGTGCAGACACAGGGAATGCCACTCTGCCACCTAAGGGCTATTAAACTATTTAAAGGGTACTTTATTAAACAGCTAAGCACACGGCTATTCAAATGCACGGTTATGAATTTAAAGTTGTACTGTACAAAGTGTTTGCATTGTACTGGGTGAGCTTCCTTTCCCCGAAGGAACACATGATGTAAATCAACCTAAACTGGCTCAGACAGCGAAGTGCATTGTTGCATTGGGAGCCAGCCAGCATCCATCAACTTTTCACCATCGCAAATGCAGTTTTCAAACAGCGCCTATTGAATCAAATGAAACCGAACATACCAGCCGATTTACTCAATGGTAAGTCGGTCTGCGTCTTTGGCATTTAAAAACAGACGCAAGCGTTTCGCACCTAAATAAATTTGGCTATACTTTTCGAGGCATAAATCGTACTGGCTGGATTGTCGCCCTGTGTTTATCGGTGGCAATGGCCCAGATCTAAATTCCCAGCAAGACCCTCACCTGTTCCCCCACTGTCACCCACACCCACACGTTGAAAACACGCGAATTGGAGGGTTTTTGAACGCCCGCTCATGTGCTTTTTCGACACAGGCACGCGCTGTCGCGGCACATCTGCGTCAAAGCCCGGGAAGTATCGACGGCTTGCCTCCAACTATCTTCCTCGGTGAGACGATTTTGGCAGTGGCTGTTACTAATCAAAATATAACATGTCTGAGTAAATCTCATCAAGAGCTGCCATCTGCACTCCTGGCCCGTGTGGGTAAACAAACTTGCCCGGGCATTGCTCCGCCGCAGCCCGTCAGCGCGACCGAGCGTCGCGTAAAAACGGTCGAACGTGTTTCTCCTCTTCCCCGCCGTAAGGACTGATCAATGCCACGGCCATCTATCTGTTTTCATCAAATGAGTTCTACCTCTCGCCCGTTTCTGACTCTCGGTGTGTGATGGGTTCACCGCTCATGAGCATCTCTACAATTGAAAGAGAAATATGAAGCACTATTTAAAATGTTGAACAGTAAGATGTATTATGCCTGAAGGAAACTAATTCGATCAAAACCTCGGAAGCTTGTTGTGGGAAATATTAACACATGTTGGGTTGTAGTATAGGTCCAACCAACAGCCTTTTCACACTGATATGATGAAGAAAGCAAGGCCAATGCAAAACCAATACGACGTCACATAAAATGTATATATTGTGATTTTAATTTAAAAAAATACATAATACATGAAAAAAAACCAAGGTTCATGTAGCATCCATCATGCTTTCAGTGAATTATTTTATGTTTCTTTCTTATTACTTTCCAGAAATTGTACCACTGTCCAAATACAGTACATATAGTATATACACTCAGTGAGAAATGTTAGATAGACCTGTACACTGAGCTTTTTAAACCAAACATTCAATCAGCCAATCATGTGGCAGCAACTAAATGCATAAAAACATGCAGATGTGGTCAAGAGGTTCAGCTGTTGTTCAGAAAAGTGTCATGCCCCTTTTCCTATTGTTTTATCCTTTCTCTGTGCATTCACTCTGGTCCTTGTTTTCTCTCTCACCCCATTGCGTGTCTCCACCCTCCACGCCGTAGTTGTAGCTGGTCTGTTCTAGCCTCTGGTACCCCGACCTGTTACCCAACTGTATTGTTTGTTTGTGGATATCGTGTTTATTCAAACACCTGGTATGGACTTTGCCTGTTTTTTTTAATTACGCTCTTTTCTGCCTGTTGTGATGAAGCCTGCCATTTTCAACATTATCCTGCATTTGGTTCCTCTGTCCTAGCTCTTGACACGAAGTGACTAACCACTAAGGGTGGTTTGAGTATAATTTTTTTCAGAGAATCATGCAAAAAAAACATCCAGTATTCAGTGCTTCTGAGGGCAAAAACAAGTTGTTAATGAGAGGTCAGAGGAGAAGGGCCAGACTGGTCAAAGCTGACAGAAAGGTGGCAGTAACGCAAAATATCCATGCATTACAACAGTGGTATGCAGAAGAGCATCTCTGAACACACAGAACATCAAACCTCTAAGTCTAATTTTAGATTTGTATTGAAACTATTTACATGTGGTTAAGGAGCTCACTTTCAGTTTATATTTAAGGATTTTTTTTATACTTTCATCATGTAGAAAATATTTTTTAGACATGGTCTCCACTCCCCCACCTGACCATTTCAGGGCATCCTGATGTTTGGGATATATTAATGTTATGTAAATGAATGTAGACAATTTTAGTACTTATCGACATATCCCTTTGCATACAGTGACTTTGACCCATACATCACCAGGTGAACAGCATGCAGCCATCTTCAGCTCCAGCTTGTTTAGGGGGACAATTGCCTTAGATTTTCTCTTCAGCATAAGAAACGCATTTTAAATTGGATTCAGATCGGGTAAATCACTTAGCCTGTCAAGAATTTTCCAGTTTTTTGATGTGTTGCTCTCTGTATTTGTAGCAGTAAGTTTGGGACCATTGACTTGCTGTAGGCTGAAGCACTGTCCAATGAGTTTGGCATTTGTTGAACTTGAGCCAATAAGATGCTTCTGTACAATTCTGAATTCATTCTGCTGTTGCTGCTATCAGCTGTTGCTGCTATCATCAATGAAGACAAATATACCTGTACCTGTGGCAGCCATACAGTACATGCCCAAACCATAACACCCCCCACCACTATCTTTCAGAGGTGGGGGGAGGGGGGTTGCTTTGGATCTTGGGCTATTCCTTTTGACATCCACACTTTGCTCTTGCCATCACTCTGATACAGGTTAATCTTGATCTCACCTGTCCACAAGACCTTTTTCCTAAACTCTGCAGGCTCTTCTGAGCAAACTTTAACCCGGTCATCCTGTTTTTGTGGCAAACTAGTGGTTTGAAACTTGCAGTGTAGCCCCTGCAGCTCTGTTTCTGAAGTCTTCTGCAGACAGTAGTCACATCCACACCTGCCTCCTGAAGAGTGTTTCTGATCTGTTGGACAGGTGTTTTTTTAATTCCATTATTGTGAGAATTTTACAGTCATCAACTGTGTCTTTGACCTACCAGCTCCTTTGAGATTAATGACCTTGCCAGTGCTTGTTAATGTTCCAAGACTCCAAAGGAAATGAAAGACTAGATACTAGAATCTCCTGGCTAATCAGAAACACCTGGGAAGCCATTTTCCCAAACATTATGCTGCCCTAAAATGGGGGGACTACTACTGTATGTATAAAAAGTGCTGTCATTGTATAGAATGTATAAAAATACCCTTTACTAAAAGCTGGGAATTTAACCATATATGGATAGTTTAATTGCATGTCCACTATTCCACATCTCACTATGATATCTAAAATAGCGGAGTATAGAGCCAAGTCAAGAAAAAATTGTCTTTGTCCAAAACATTATGGAGCTCACTGTACATAAACCATTGAGGTTGAGTTGGTTTTGGCGGGAAAAATCAACAACATCGACTTGACACCAATCTTTGCTCGCCCATCTTTACTTGGCCGCAAACTCAGGTGATTTTGTAGTGAGAACTCCCTTATTCCTGTCGGAGCTGTGTCGCTGCTGCCTCATGCAGACCGGTGGGTTGAGTAGGTGAACACACAAATGTGCAGCCAGGCCAGGGCTTTTGGCCTATCGGCAGAGGTGCATCGCTCCACCGTGTTTCTCCCAGGGGGCATGTGCTGTTGCCCAGTCAGATACGGTGACCTGTCTGCATGGCATCGGCCAGAAATAAGAGGCCTGTAATGTTGATGAAGCCAACTGTCAGTCATGGATCCCTGTTGACTGCACAACTCGCCACGTTTTCCCTCACAGCAATGAATGTGCTGAGGGAAGGAAAGCACTAAGGAATGCAATTGCATCATGCTGCACTATTAGATATTGTTTATAATGTAGCTGGCTGTGGCAACCATGTTAAGGCCAGTAATGCATTTTCAATGGCAGACTGAATTCTCTGTTCATTGGTATATACCATGTTATGAAAAAAAAAAAAAAAAACAGTACAAAACAATATGAATTTGATAATTTTATCAGATCTGTATGTACCTATTTTTCTATATTATATTGCAGTGATGCATCTATTACTCACTAACTTATTATGCTATACTGAATTATGGTTCACACCACCATTTTACAGTCATCTTGTATGTAAATAAACACACAATAGTTTTAAAGAGAATACTTGGAAATCTGAAGTACAGTATATGAGTTCTCAATTTTAAAGACAACATCATTACCTTAATGTTGTAACCCATATTAAAATATTTTTTATAAATAATTTTATTTATTAATATTTTTAACACCTGAAGAATGGCTCTACCTCTGATCAGCCTTTCATTAACTTTCAAGATAATTGTATGAGATGCTTTTTCATTTAATTTACTACAACATAAAGGAGAATTAATTTGTTTCTCAGCACGCTGCAAACAAAGAGCTTAATCATCTTAACTTAATGAATGCGGAATGAATCATCTAAAATTCATATTTGTTCAACTGTTAATTAGAGTTAATCAAGTTTATCACAAATGAATGAAAATATCCCCTTCATAACAGTTTTCATTTCTGATATTTTCAGATACAGTATGCCAATTGCTTTGAATTGTTGCAATAAGTTTATATGAACACTAGCAATTTTTCCCTCTTAGATTGAACACATAGGGCGTTTCTTTTAACTTGTATTTTTAAAGACAGTCATTTATTTCATTTTTATAGTTCCAGCACGGTAAAGTCCTGCACATCCATGCACATTCTTAGGATAATTACTGTATGAATGTGGGCATACAGTCACCATAATCTACATCCTTAAATCAACCACATATGAAATTCACAGTCATAATGGTATCTAAGACACTAGAGTGTAGTGGTGCAATTCTTCCTGCCTTGAGATTGATCAGTGAACAACAAATTTTAAAAACTGTTTACTTGTAATTATTCAAGACAACACATTCGTCATCCGTCAAATTTTCCAACCGCTGAACTGATTGTTGTGCAATAAGGGACAAAAGTGAAATAACTGCTGAAATGATTTAGTCTACTGTACATCATAAAGTGCAAAGAAGAATTGAAACAATTCCTTCTTTCGTTCAGCTGCAAACTTAGCTTTGCCGTCACAGTGTAGGTTCAAACATCACGGAAACGATGCAAATCATAATCGGGAGGTAACCAACTGGGCCGGTACAGAACATTTTGTTTATTTATCTACGCTTGCTTTCAGCGAGCGCTGCCAGGTCGCGCAGCGCCTTTGGTCTGATTAATGGAGCTATTGCCGTATGATTGCATTAGGAAGACTGGCAGCTGGCTGAGTCTCCTGGGCAGAGGCTGTGCCTGGTGTACGGAGCGCTCCCCTTAGACGGGGGTCTGCTGCACCTCCACTGCTCTCTCAGCGCATGGCTCAGTGAGGAGGCGGGGGGGGGGGGGCGTGTACAATCCAATGACACGAGACAGGGGGGGAACAAGGGCAGTAACCGCATTAGGGTTCAATGCAGTCACCTACAGTATGCTCAGTTCTGTTGTCATCGCCGCTAAAGCTAAAGCGCACGTGGGCGCGCACGACCGCGCTCGCTCAGACGCACGCAAGCCCACACGTACAGTACAGTACGAAGCGGTGGCAGACACACAAGCACAGATACATGCATTTTCAGGCAACATGTCCACAGTGCACACACGCACGCACGTACACAAATACATTATACCGAAACACAAGCAGATAAGTGCTCTCAAATACAAATACACAGGATTACTTAGTCTCAAGGGGCACTTATATCAAGTGCAATCAGCAAAAACATACTGTCAAAGGTCGATAAAAGTGTCGCATCCAGAGCCGTATAGTAGAAAGTCAGAGGACAGCATAGTTTGTATACAGGGAATATTTTAGACCTGAAGTAGTGGGGGGATGGGGGGTGGGGACACACTGTGTATAAGAAAGTATTGAGAAATGGCTGACTCCATACCTGGCCAATTACAGCATCAGTGGTGCCTGGGTCCTGCTGGGCCGGGAGATGACAATCCATCTTGTGGAGCCTGTGTAGAAAGAAGAGGGGGCTGGTGGCGTACATCTTTCAGTCAACATGTGCACTGAGAGTCGCCAGCCCCAGAAGCAAGGCAGAATCAAGCTGCCCTCCTGAATATGATGCAGCAGGTCATGTGAACCAAACACCCCCTTGAAACACACACATAAGATACAAACATACCCTTCAGACAACCAGACATGTGCATGTACCCACAGTCACACAGCCTCCTCTCTTTCACCACCAAAGATACTTTGCAGCATGCAGTGTATTAGTTTTTCTCCAGACCTGATGTGACATTGACAAATATCCAATATCTGGTGCATTACAAGCCAGCTACTGTGTTCACGCCACTTAACAGAGCTTGCAGTGCAGTTATGGATTACATACAGTACCTTTTACTCAAACTCCAAGTATGGATATAATTACTATTACTATATTGAATACTATACTACTATACTATATTCGCCTAGTTGGCTCAAGAGGGAAGCAAAACGAAAATTCATAATACAACGTATTGCATTAAAATGAATCTAATAATACTCAATTTGATTAAAATATTTATAAAAAATGAATTACGCAACGAATGTATGAGTATGAACATACAGAACATCAAACATTATTGATCTGACTGTACTCAAGAAAGCGCATACATACGCTCTCCGCGTATAGGGAAATTATAGGGAAAAACATTAGTTTATTTACCTGATTAATATGAGCAATTGTGAGATCTGGCAAATAGCATTCCAACATCGACGATGACTAAAGATGCTTAGACTTTTACAGCAGCAACAACAACAACAACAACAACAAAAAACATAAGCCAACCATAAGCCAAAACGCAACCACTGCTAACCATAAGCCAAAACGCAAATTCCAAATAAAGCAAATCTTTTGAAAACTTTTAGAACTCTCAATACCCACATTTGGGTTTGGGATATACCAATGAAGGCAAATAGAAATACGGTATATTCACCAAATAAAGCCAAATAGCGTACTATATTTTGGTGAAAGTATATTTTAATATTTAATAATATTGACCATTTGAAAGAAACGTTGTTTAATTTTGTATTCCATTTGAAATTGGAAACTGAATTTATGTTTTCAGATTACATTAGGAAACCTTCCATAAATAACGACTGGCGGAAACATATGGAAGGTAGTTACAGCAGGCTCATACTTATTCATAATTATATGATTTCAACACGATAAAGAAAACAAACCGGCTAAAACGTTGCACGTGCTGCTTTAGATATGCTATGGTGGTCTGGTCTGTGCAAAAATGAACAAACAACAAAAAACATAGGCGAACGATTTAACTATTACACATTACTGCATCCTAAGTAGTAAAAAAAATAAAAGAAGATAACCTAAAGGCAACAACATACTATAGAAACGGTGGGCTATCTATTTATTCATAGTAACTTAACAAATAAATTCACAAGATAACTAAGTGAGTTCGTTTTTCTTTGAAATGGCTGCACTACAGAACACGTTCAACTGCACAGTGGCGACCTCTGTCTCAAGACTATATACTTAAATGTTTTCAGCATACACATGCGAAGGACGTCAGTAAAGATGCAGATACACCATAGTGCCTCGTCGATTTAATAGTTCAATTAGTCGACACAATTTGTATAAGTTTGCAAATGTTTTTTAATAGAGGCTACATATAAAAAATATATATTGGTATAGCGGACCGATACAAGTCAGTTTTGAAATAACTTCTCAATTCGCTAGCACTTTAAATGAATGTATAATATTGACGCTTAGCTAAATAATGCGCAGCTTGCCTTAATCAAGTTCATGGGATATGCCTTCATTTTCATTGTGTACCTTGCTGTTTGTTTTGTGCGTGTATTAAATAATGGACTAGAAATGTAAAGGTAATTACCTCTCGGGAAGAATTATTTTGTCAAAAGTTTAAAAAATTGTACAATGGGCAAGAGCCAATGAAACAGTAAAGTTCCGTGGCAAAAGCGCATTCGCGTCGTGAGACCGGGACAAAAACTACAAGTCCCAGACAACTTAGCCAAGAGCTTCCTGTTTTCATCATGTGATTTCACTCATCTTTACCATGGCGGAAGTAGAGATGCAGGTAAATGTTAGACGCATGACGAATATAAATATAAATACGTTTATTTGAATATATATTGTATATATTTTGGCAATATTTCTTCTTCCATGAGGGGATGCTTTCAAGTAAAAAACTAACATTATCTGAGCACTAACGTTAACTTACTGCAGCGTCTCATTAGCTCTGCTGCTGCTGTGTCAACGGAGAGAGAAAAAACTAACATTAGCAAATATCAAGAAAGCATCAGTTAGCTGGCCTCAAGGATTTGTTATGCTATAGCTACTACAGCTTGTAAAGTAAAGCAGGGCGGCTGTGATGAATGCTACGTATAAGCATTTAATTAGCTTGCCAGCTCTCTTTATCTGTTTATGCTGGTCATCATTATGTATGTGATATACTGGAATGCTGCTGTGCATGGTTAATTAGGAATGGAAAGTAGGCAAGAAAGAAGTCAAAGATGTAGCAGTTAATTTATTCCGTTGGATAGCGTACAGATGTATGCAAGGGTGTTCTAAGTTGAATGCATACAATCTCGTCGTTAAATCAGCGTTTAAATAGCAAAAATCTGCCTCTGATCTATCGTTCATTTGAATGAGGTTTTATGACATTCAGGTCCAAAGCATGGCAAAAGGACATGGCATATATTACATATTACTTTTTCAGTGCGAGATCAGAAGAGCTGAGCAAAATGGATGGAAAAAGTCGAACCAAGACGTCTCTGACTCAGTCAGCTCATTCATTAATTGAGTGCCTCCTTTGGCCAGTTGTAGGTTAAGAACGTAATTGTAATCGTGACAGTGACAGTGGATTTGCTGTACATACATGTGCAAAGAGGGGAACACATTTTTAACATTCAATTTCACGTTTTAATCAGCTACTCTGTTTAATACTCTGTTCACTTTAATATAGTTCATGGAATGACTGACATTTACATTTTTTTTTCAATTGAAAGAAAGGCCACTGAATCCTTTCACCTATTATCGATAGTGTGTATTATGAAATAAGAATGAAATTAAGAAAAGTATTTTCCTCTTGGTTTTTTTTTTCAGGGACGAAAGCCAAGTGACGAATCAACAGATGACTCTGAGGTATAGAATTTATGTCACATGCACATTGACTGTTTGGTGAAAGGGTCACAGCTTTCAAAAGCGAGCTGCCATTTTGCTAAAACAGTAATGCTGACCAGGCTCTGTAATTTTTTAGTCCTAAACCAAAATCAAAATAAATTACTACAATGCTTCATCCATCAAATTTAATCTCAATCTGAAATATAACTATAGCCTTAGATAAAATTGTAATGGCTGGTGTAATTCTGCATTATTATTTTCCAGATTATGTCTTAGATCACAAGTTTCCAAAATATGTTGGATAGACATTTTTGTGGGATGAGTTGTGTTGGCATAACATTTCCTTTTAAAATATGCTTATTTTTTCAAATATCCTGATTTCAATGTTGGCAGTTCAAAAGATAGCATGGTCGCTTTTTAAAAAATATTTGGAACTGGAGCATGAGACTAGTCCTCCTTAGCGTTGGCGTAACAGTGGGAACAGTTACCATAAAAGTGGGAATGACCTACAGTATACTTTGCATGGTCACTTTTTTCTATGGATGGCTGGAGAAGGTGGCTAATAATAAATTGATGCAATTAAAAAGTAAATCCATGAGGGTACTTGGTAGTACAGATAATGCAATATTGTCAGTACAAACCATAGCCTGAAAAATGTGAAGTTCAAGGGCAAACTACAACCCTTAATTTTAGGGTATTTAAATTCACAATAGGTGATTCTTGTAGGAATGTATACTGTGTGTCATTAGTTCATTCATGCACAAGAAAACAGACAAAAGCATGTAATGCCTCTGCAAAATTACCAGTAAATTCTTAGGTACTTTTCAAAATTAGAGTATAATTCCACGTTCAGGTCAAGCCATTCTGTTCTTTTTTTATATATTTATTAATTTTGGGGCCACAGACATCAAGAACTTTGACAAGAATCATTGAGGGCTGGTAATGGCTGAATAATGGCTGAAAAGATGTATGAAATGCAATCAGTGGAAAACATCAAGGACAGAAATGCAAACAAGTGCCAACAGCTATGCTATGCAGCTGAGACATTCACCTCTGGTTGTCATACAGGTGTGAAAGGTCAATTAGACATATGTGACATGGATATTGATGCAAGAAGAAGCACTTTCAGCTTTTCAAGAAATAATTGGTTCTACTAAGGTTATTTTCTAGGGCACTTACACAGATTCTACTGAAGAACTATGTTTTCAAATCAAAGAAATCAGATTCTTCTGAGCTTCAGGTTGTACAGGGAGGTTGTGTAGAAAAGAACGGAAAGGGCTCCTTCATCTATAGGGCGTTGGGCCACCATGTATTCTGTGGCATAGTTGGAATTTTGCTTGATGAAATCGACTCCATTCATTCGAGTCAGTCCATATACACTTAGTCATCCGAGGTGGAGAACCCCTTTGTAATTCCGGATTATTCCATTGATGGGGTTCAGACCGGGAGGCGCTGAGAGCTGTGGCATATGGATAGCTGCAGTGTCATTTTACATGACCAAAGTGATGTTCCTCCAAACACAGGGTGACTACTCATGGTCTGTAAATTGAGGCATTGTAATCCAGTGGGAAGGAAACGCTAACAAACCAAGCCTTTTACTGTTGGCACATGGTTGTGTTTTAATTTACTTTGTTTTCCTGTGTGTATTTCTTATGAGTAGAGGTGCATGAACCTCTCAGATGGCTGGGTCAGGCCAAAGCCTTTTAGTAAATCAGGGCCTAAAAAAGTAATGTGGTTAAGGGCTCATTCCCGGTAAGATTTAAAATAATATTACAATAAATATTAAAAGTTACTAAACACAAGTTACTTAAATTGGTTACAAATGCTTTCTATATTATACTCATTGGAATATTTCCACTTTACTTACAATAAGCACAAGATACAAACTAGGCATTAGCAGTAATTTTAGTGCTTGATATTCAATTTAAATATATGATACCTGTTACTGATTCTGTATCCACAGTGCTGTGTACCGTTGTAGTCGTGTTCCAAAAGTAACTGACTTTTGCTCATTCTCAGGAATCCATTTGCTTCTTTGTTATGCAGATTATATATTTCTCATTATTATTATTTTATAGGGATTCTGTATGTATGTATTGTGTAGGAATGTAGGAATAATAAAACTAAATCTAGCACACACTTTGCTGTCTCTGCACAAACACAGGCTTTCTGGGTGAAGCAAATCGATAAGGTTTTTGCACATGTAAGCATGGCAGTCTGTTTAACTTATACGCAAGACATCAACGGTTTGGGGGGTTTGTCTGTCTGTCTTGTCGGTTCCTGCTGGGTGTGAACTTGGTGGATCGGTTAGAAGGCTGAGCAGAAATGACATTAAGCAGGCTAATCCAAGGTCATGCCAGTTTGGTACATGGCTGGAAAGATTAGTGTATATCTAAGCATCTGTCACAGCATGTCTATGCAGACCTGTTAAGGATATGACAATTTTAGTAGCGCGACCCAACAATAGGAAACAAGGTTTGTCAAGGGGGAGGCCTAAAGCATTTTATTTGTTATTTATTTTATTTCAGTCACTCACAGTTGAATCATGTTTCAGAGTGCTTTTGGGAGTACTTTTTCTTATGTGTCTTCTGTTCTTCTATGTCCGTACTTCCCGACCCTGTTCCTGGAGATATACTGTATCATCCTGTTGGTTTTCATTTCTAGCCTAATTTGGTGCACTTGATTCTACTAATTAGCCTAGCAGCTCAATAAGATCTCTAGCTGTTGAAGGAGGTGTGCTTTTGTTATGGTTGGAGAGAAAGCCTACAGGATGGTAGATCCACAGAACCGGATTGGGAACCACTGTTCCATGTCGTCCAAATATGTTATAGAACATTCAGTTTTGTATTCGTGTTTTAGTAGTTCTTATGGGTTGCCTCTTAATGGTGGTATGGTAGGAATTCTTGCTGGCCATCATTACAATGAATGGGTCTGCTTTCATTTTTAACATTTGGAAGTTCAGATCTTAGATGTAATCAAATTTAATTGGAAACCTGAAGGACTATTTTTAGTTTCTTTACAAGTCGCCCAACAAGGAGGGTCTAAATGTCACCCTGTTCATTTCAAATACTTCCTTCAAGTCAAGACCGGCGCAAACTTTGCCTGCATCATTAAAATTTAAGTAAAAGTATTGATTTCATTTCATTTTCATCCTTGCTCAGTTCATTCTTGGCAGCTCTGGCTCTGTCTGTACAAGAAGCATTGGTGTTACTTGAGTTTTTGATTTCTTCATGTCAGCTCTAAATCAATGTTGGTAGCTTTACCTGGTAAATACAATGTGCATTTAGGTTCAGCGAAAGTTTCCTTCTGTAGTTTTAACTGGTTTATTAACCGTTGCTCATGTCATTACACCTACAGTATAACCTGCTTGCGATCTGGTTTAGCATTGCTGCAATGCTGCATATCGTCTAGCTGACCATTTCTAGTTGCTTGTGGTAGATTGTGACATAAATATTAGACCGAGAACTTACAAAGTACATTGAAGTTAGAGTTTACACAGTGTCTGTAACACAAACTTCAAAGACATGAATTTAGAAATATGCAGATAACATCCAGCTATGTAGTCCAATACATTTTCTACTGTATCTTTATTTTCCTAATTGGTAACAACAGTAAAGCCTCACAGATATGAATCTCCTACTGAACAGTCAACCAAACTGGTAGACCTATCAAGCTTCTTGACACTGATGCTACAAGAGAGCATTGAAATTAATGTGTGTCACATTTTCTGCTGATTAACTAAAACTGAAAGTAATACCCAAAAATCATTTGGAAAATTGGCGTTGGAAAAAATAATTATATGTGATCAAAATATGTTATTTTGTTTTATTATTGGTTAGGTAACAGGTGGTTTGATTCCTGGTTATTCACCTAATGTAAAGTTTATATTTAAGTTTCTATTTAACAAATGATGTCATTATCCAGTTAAAGTGATCTAAATTCTTCAAATTTCTGTGTTTTATGCCATGTTACAAACATTTTGAGGTTCCACCTCAACTTACCCTGAATAACAGCATTGGTAAAGTAACAAAAAAATAATAATAACAACTCTGTCATATGGGCTTGTACGACAGGTGAATGCGCTAGTGAAGTCCAAATATTATTCTAGACTGTTTCTTCCCACTTTTACAGCAGGTATATGAAAGAGCAAATAAAATAATACATGTCAGGAGAAGATGGAACCTCTCATTTAGTGATACGGAGAATGGCATGTCAAGAAGACGGCGAGCAAACAACTCCTACCCCCCCCCCCCCCCCCCTCCTTAAGAACGCACGATAAATAAATAAACAACCTGCCTCGGAAATGAAATCTAGCCTCCCCGCTCTGCTTCGTGCCGCCAATCCGCTCACACATCCGAGAGCCTGCGATTGTCTGCATCCCGTGGAATGGCTACAAGCCTGGTTTGTTTAGTTATTTATCGCGGTGCTGCTTCCTGTGTGCGATTCCACCACTTCCATGATGGGGGGGCTGTCAGTAGACAGACGGCCTGACGCAGTGCAGGAGATGTGGAGAGGTGCCCAGCGATTGTCCGCCAATGATGGGAAACGTGTCTGTTTTTTGCTCCTTTTTTTTTTTTTTTTTTGTGCGGGCCTTGCCGAAGGAACTTGTCTGGTCTTCTGCACTATGGGTAGGCCTGTGGTGTCATGAGAGCTTGTGTGGCCCACAGCGGGGT
>NC_083763.1:46264513-46327513 GCF_963514075.1 Conger conger | reverse complement strand
CCTCAGACCTCTCTCATTAAGCATATTTTTGCCCGCAGAACTCCTGCTCTGTGGATGTTTTTTGTTTATCTCACCATTTTCTGCAAACTCTGGGTACTAGTGTGTGTGAAAATCCCAGGAGAACAGCAGTTTCTGAGATACTCAATCCACCCCGTCTGGCACCGACAACCATTCCACAGTCAAAGTCACTTAGATTACATTTCTTCCCCATTCTGACATTTGGCCTGAAAAACAGCTGAACATATTGATCACGTCCGCCTGCTTTTACGCATTTAGCTGCTGCCACATGATTGGCTGATTAAACCATTGCATTAACAAGCTGGTGTACTGGTCTACCTAATAAAGTGGTCACTCGGTGTACATTTGGTGTACTATGCTGCAGACATTGTACATGTTCTTGAAAATGGTTATCACAACGCAGCATCTAAAATGTAGGAAACTAGCAGCCTGTGAAATCAAGCTACCGCGCATCAACTGTAACTCATGGAAATGTTCTGAAAGTATAGACACAATGGTTTATATTGACGAGATATTGAATGTCATCCCAGGAATGGACGCATTATTTACACATTATAGGTTCTGAAAAGGTTCTGGTAGTGGCATTCAGTATTATTGCCTCCACTCCAACTCAGTGAAATAAAAAGGTGCCTGCATTGTGTGCATAACGGGAAGGATTCTGTAATGAGGATGGTTTCGCAAGCTCCTTGACTCCTTGACCGGAAGGTTACTGGATCGATACCGAGAACTGGCAGCAGGACCAGGGGGAATGGGCATTCTTGTTCCAAATCTTATTTTTCTTAACCTTTAAAGGGGAAATTGGACTGCTCTCTGTAAAATACTTAATCTGTTTAACTCACACTGATGATTTATCACGTGTTTCTATTTGATCTTGAAATGAATTTGAACTTTTGCTTTTGACAAATACACCCCTTTCCGCCCACAGAACACAGCTCTGTTATAAGGGCCTTTTTCACAGTGTTTTGTTTTTTTTAAGCTGACTCTGTTGTGGTACATTTGGTTTAATTTACATGCCCATGTCCAGATTCATTTTCTACCGACTACCAGTTGGCGTAGATAGCTGGGAATTTATATGAATGTGTCTTGCCTGTATGCTTTATTTATATACCTCCTTTCATACATAAAATCTAGCTTAAAGTGCTTTACATTAAGCCAATTACAAAGTAGTGTCCCCTCTTTCTCAATAGGATAATTAAAAAGATAAAATGTCGGTCCGTTTGGATGGCATTTTGAGAGATGTTTGCCCACAGACATTGTGGTATGTGTGACTAAGTGTGGTGCTGAGTATGCATGCTTGTCATTGGTCTGTTCTAGGAAGAAGACAGTGAAGAGGAGCCCAAGCTTAAGTACGAGCGACTGGCCAATGGGGTGACGGAGATTCTGCAGAAGGATGCGGCTAGCTGCATGACCGTACACGATAAGGTAAAGACTGTTCCCTAGCTTTTCTAGGCTTCCTGGATCTATGTACTAGCCAACACTGCAAAGTCATCTTTTATTAGACTTAAACAGGATATTTCTATTTCTTTTTTTCTAAATAAGACAAACATATTTCCGGTATGGTGAGTCAATTTGACTAATTTCAAGATTTGCCAAAGGGGGTAAGAATTTTGCTGTGAAGAAGGAACGGGGGAGTATAATTGGATCCATTGATTACATATGAACTCAAGTGTCACTCACCTACTATGTTTAAAACACTGTTACTCCAGGACCAAGCGTAGAAACTACTGTTTTTCTAAAATAATTCCAGTGTGAACCCTTCGGCTGGAGATGGCCAGCTTGTTTTTAACCCCTTAAGTGTCCCCAGGTTTTTTTTGCTTTCATAGCTTTTTTCACTGTGCAATTTTCAGTGGTCGCTATGGTAACAGGATATACCAGTTGAAAGCATTAAAACTCGCAGTTCTATCTGTATAACCTATTTTAAGACTTGTTGCTGTCTGAGGAGAGCACAAGGAGTGGGAGAGGTAGGGGAAGGTGACTGGCGGGGAAGTGCAAACACTTTTTCAGTATAAAGATTGTGTATACTTTAGGAAGAAAAACACAGTATTTTACAAGTCGTAAGACTCATAATGTCAATTCGTTGCCGTGTGTCCTTTTGGACTTCACAAATGTCCTTTTTGGAAAACTGCCTGGACATAGCTCACCAGGACACCAGGCACCACCACAATATTCTGTTTCCACTCAAAAACAAAATCATTTCAGTGAGAAAAAGATCTTCCACTTCCACTGTGTTTGAGCTTCTGTAACTTTGTTTTAGTCATTTTTATAGTAATCCTGTCATTTGGAAAACAAGAATAGTAACCGTTTCATTTTGGGTATGTACTTGTCAAGCTTGTGTTAAGAGAAGGGGTGATGCTTAAGGGGTTTAATGAATACTTTTGTAATGACTAAATATATGAACACAAATGTCTTAAATGATTGAGCCCAAGAGTTAGACGCATAATACAATAATAGTTCATTTGAATTGTTTTACATTTCATGATGTTACAATGGGAAATGTTTATCTTCACGATCATGTCACAGAATTGTATTTTAATTTCTTCCATTTGCTACAAGCTTCTGTCCAGTCCAGCTGATACTGTATCTTAGCAGTGTGATATTGAGCATTCTTTTTGAACTTCACATCAAATGTAATTGTGCACAAATTAAATGCAGCCTTCCCTCTTCATGCATTGGGTCCTCACAACAATGGCAGATTTCCTTGTAGTTGTCGATACCGATGTCGAGATACTCATCTGTCCCTGAAAAATGTCCTTATCTATGTTCTACACAGGAGAACAGGAGCACATTATAACCGTACTCGATTTGAACTCCAGCCAGGTTTACAAAACAACCTTAACCCTTGAGGAGCGCAAATTTGTTCATTGCAGGCACTGCAGAGTCTTTTTTACCCATATAAACATGTGCATTCTTTTTTATTATTGTTATTATTTTGTTGCTGTTTATCGATGCAGTTCATCCCTTGTTTAAGGTCATCACACTCTACTCCATTGGCTTAGGCTACTCGCCCACAGGCTACAGTGGAACTTCCAGATATGAGCGACAGCACAGATTATTTCCACTTGCTGAAAACCCTCTAAGCCTAACTCAACCTTAAGTCATTTTAAAATGCATGATTTGTGTGGATAATATATCTTTGGATGTAGTAAGCAGACCTGGAGAGTCTTGAGTAAATATTCCAGTGTTCGTATGGTGTTTGTGTTCTATACTAAAATGCAAGGGTAGGTTAAATGAATGGTTGCAGTGTAGCAACCATTCTAACAACTAAATGGCAACTAAATGGCATTGCCTTTCTTTTGAACAAATAATGATTTCATGAATGCGTTAGAACACTGAAAGTACAGCTTCAACTTGAAATATGCAAATATTTCAAAAATTGCATATGCTTCTTAGCAGTTAATTTACTTCATAAATATGAGCATATGAGTATATATTAAATAAATTGATCATATTTAGTAAATCAGCGATTCACTAGCATGATACTGTTCTGTAACTTGGTAGCATGTGGTCATAGCATGTAATGTGCAATGTAATAGTCTCCATCTCAGTGACTGATGTCACACAAAGCCATATAAACTGCACTTTTGATATGACCTGCAGACATAACATAATTATTTCAAAATTAAAATGGCAAAATACAAATATCCATAATGTCTATCCATAATGTCTATCCAAAATGTGGTTAGCATAGCTAAGCTAGCTTGTGAGCTATCTTTGCAAGCAGACTATGGAGTGTGCGGTTCCTGTGCATTTATTTCATAAAGGAGCTAAGATGGCATACTCTTGACCGATCATGTCAATACTCCTCTCCTGTTTCAGTGCTTTGAGGCATTGGTTGTCTTCTTGTACTAAGATTTCAAGTGACCATGCTGATGAATTCAATCGGATGGCTTGGTGTGCTTTTTAATTACGTGTATTCCAATCTGTAAACATACAGTATTCGCTGTATGGGTAGATCATGCTGTTGATATTATGGATGCTAAACATGAGTATTTTTTACGGACACATTTTTTTTTCACATGAAATAGTTAATAAGCAGTAGATAAAAGTCTATTCTTTCCCCACCATATTCTGAACTACATGGATTTTAAAGCCATACAGCTCAAAGCTCATTAACCTGAACAGACTGAACAAATACCGACCAGACTAAGTCAATATGAATGTGGGATGAACTGCATTGCAGTGTGAAGGAATCAAGACCTCTGCGGCTTTCAAAGATTGTTTAAAACTTGTGATGTATTTTTACCTCTGCCAACGGAGATGATGGGGGTTTATTTTTCACCGTTTGTCTATCTGCTGTGAGCAGGATATCTTTGGCCCAAGACAGGCATGACACTGGGCGTGGCTTTTCACAAAAAGGACATTTTTATTCTTTAATGTTGAAAGGCCATATTGCGTTTATATCATCAGTGTCCACAACATTTTTATACAGATGTTACATGTCTTTGTTTATGTGTGAAATTGTATTAATTGAATAACGTTACATCCACGCTGTGTAGGCAATAGGGCAAGTGCATCCATCTTCCAATACAGGTCTACCTGGGCTACTACAGGAATATCTTTACTGCTCTAAACATACATTTCCAACTGTGAGCCTAACTGACCCTGAAATGACAATCAGTCTGGGGAGACAGATTAGGCATGGGAATGGTGTCTCAGACATTTGTTGTTGTAATTTTCAAATTTCTTTTATTACATTTTGAATTTCTTTAGTTCTTTTTTTTTTTTTACATTTAAATATCTCGGCACTATTCTCATTTTGTAGACACTCTATGAATCAGATCAGAGAATTTCTAAATGTTTGGAGGTAATCGGTTATTTAATATTGTGTGAGATGGTATTCACATACAGGAAACTGAAATAAGTTCACCTCGTTTATTTGTCAGTTTTGCAAGTATTTCCAATTTAAAAATGTCTTTGTATTGTTTTGGGTTTGTTCCTCTTCTCTTACCCGTACCGTATCTCCAGTCGTCAGCCTTTATTTGTTTTCACTTTTATTGTGTCTCTGGTCAGACCTCGGTTTTTTCCCGTAGTTTTTCATTTTTTAAAGCATCACATTTTTCAGAAGGGCCTGTCTGAACTGGATGGCTAATCGCCATGGCACCGGGTGCATCCATGCAGGTCTGTGCACTGGAATAGTCATACCTAGTTATGTCTCCACACCTGATGTTTTATTAACCACTATTGATTTTTTTTTCTTTTTTTACCCAGGGGATTCCTCCCCCCATTTTTTTTCCTTTCTTCCTTTTCCTCTCCTTCATGCTGAAAAAAGGCAACCTTGCAAGAGCGAAAGACATTGCAGGGCTGAATTTCCAATGAGCCCCTGCCCCTGTTTTCACTCCTCATTTCAGTATCCCCCAATCTCCAAACCAAGCCCCCCACAACCCCCCCCCACCCCAAAAAATAAATAAATAAATAAATCAACACAGTTCAACGCTATGGCGACACTCGTCCTCCCCTCCCCACCCTGTAAACCGCCAACGCCCCCCATATTGCCTGTAATGTCGCTTCATACTTTAAGTGCCCGAATCGGAATTTCATTTGCTCAATTCCATTTTGTTAAATCCTTTTAAAACCTGCGCGGACTCGCAAGGTTGCCCCCCTTATTTATTTATTTTGCGTTATTTTATTTGGGAGATTGCGGGGGGCTCTGTTGGACATGCTCAGTTGTGCCTGTAAATATAAGCATTTCATTATAGACTGCACTGGAGCATGCTACTCTGAGCAAGGTAGGGTGGGTGGGGGGGGGTGAGAATGGAGGGGGGGGGGGGTCTGTACGTGTGGTGGGTCGCACTGTTAATCTAATGCCAAAAAGCCTCCCCCTGCCAGTTTTTAATTTCTCCTCCCTTAAAGCCTTCCCTGTCGGGAGCTAAATGGACGTGTTCCCGGCCTGTGCACCGACCGCTCCCCTGCCACCCGGAACGGGAATAGAGTCTGTGGTGTGAGCTTTGTATCCCTGCCCAAGTTTGTCACAAACGATATGTAATCAGGTTTTTGTGCCTGTGTAAAGAAAAACCTCTGAGAGATTCACAATTTACAATTTAAAGCCTCCCCTACATGACATTAGCTGACGCTTTTTCATCCAAAGTGACTTACAGTTGATTTGTGGGCGGCCTTTGTGGGTGGCCAGTGGGCAGCCTGTAGTGTAGTGGTTAAGGTACATGACTGGGACACGCAAGGTCGGTTTGTTTGAATCCCAGTGTAGCCACAATAAGATCTGCACAGCCGTTGGGCCCTTGAGCAAGGCCCTTAACCCTGCATTGCTCCAGGGGAGGATTGTCTCCTGCTTAGTCTACACAACTGTACGTCGCTCTGGATAAGAGCATCTGCCAAATGCCATTAATGTAAATGTAATGTAAAGTCTATGGTGTGAGCTTTGTTTGTCACAAACGGTATATAATCAGGTTTTTGCGGCTGTGCTGATTAATTAACTGATTAACTGATGAATTCACAATTTACAATTTAAAGCTTCCCCTACATTACATTATCTGAGGTTTTTTTTATCCAAAGTGACTTACAGTTGATCTGTGTAAGCAGGGGCCAATCCCCCCTGGAGCGATTAAGGCTGAAGGGCCTTCTGAAGGGCCCAACAGCTGCACAGATGTTAGTGCGGCTACACTGGGATGTGAACCACCAACCTTCTGGGCCCCAGTCAAGCAACTTAGCCACTAGGCTATCGACTGTCCCCTATATCAAGGATCAGCAACTTGTGGTCCTCGAGGGTAGAGAACTGCTGGTTTTCTGCTGGTGTGAAGACAGTCTGGCCAATCAGTAGCACTAATTACACTGGGCAAAGAAAAAGCAGGGCTGGATCTGAATTCAGGAGCCAGTTAATTCCTATATACATTTAGGTTGTGTCGATCCATCGATCTACTGGGGCCTGTTTTTTGTTAAACTAAGTTGCAAGGCATCTCTTTCCAGGACACGTGCGATACATTGCCTGGGAGCAGATGTATAGGTTGAAACTGCACGTAATCCGTTCCGGGAATAAACCTTACTGTACTGCCCTTGCTGCACAGCTTTGGGTGTATAGTGATGTTTGGAAAGCGCAGATTGCCTGAAGGTGTCCTGGAGGTTGAGCCGGATTGTTTGAGTTTCACAGAAAATGTAGAGAAAAGAGGGCATCGGTTAGATAAATTGTAGAATCGTTGGCTCGAGGAGTAGCTTTGCATCCAAGCTGTGGGGAGAAGCTCGACCTGTGTTTTTCTAAACTCCGCGAACAGCCCACTGCAACAAGATTAACCTCTGTTGGTAGAAAGGAGGTGTCAAAAGCAGGTTGCGGACTGGTACAAATAGAAATTCTGCACTTATAATTGGAAGTTATTATCGCAGTCACTTCCTCAGTCATTGCATGTTTTTAGGTTTCCTTTGCAATCAAATGTTTAGCAAGTATAAATATATTTCACTTTGTGTAAATGGCCTTGTGTTTTGTGATCCCTTCTCTCTCTCTCACACACACACATACACACACGCATATGTGCCGCACATACCTGCCAAACAAACACACACACACACACACACGTGCAGCACACACGCACGTGTGCAGCACATACCCAACAAACAAACAAACACACACACACACACACACATACCCGCACACACACACACCACATATGTGCAGCACACATGACACACATGTGCAGCACAGGCATACACATACACGTGCACACAGACACACACACACACACACACACACACACACACACACACACAGTGGGAGAGGGGACCCACAGCGCGGAATGAAAAAATAATAGAGTGAAACGGGATGGCAGCGGACGGGAAGGAGGAGAAAATGGAGAGGCGCTGGTGGCGCGTGGAGGAGGCCAGCCTGCACCGCATTTATTATGTTTAAGCATTTAGAATAGTCCAAAACGCCATTTCACACTGCTGTGTTTTTAATAAATAGGGCTTCCCCCTGCAATTTCACACTTTTTGCTCTGGAGCCTGCCCCACTCCCCCTTGCCCAAGACTGGCAGAGTGCATTTTTAATTCCCTGGCCCATTCTGTCAGTACTGCACACATGCAGTGTCGCCAGCACACACACACGCACACGCGCACGCGCACACACGTACGAGCACCGCTCGTTGACGGCTGGAACAGTACTCCCAATGGCTCACACTGGCCTCTGAGTTGCACCATGGACTGTACGATTTGGTTTAGTCGTTTAGCTTTGAGGTACTGAGACGCAATTCAGTAGTAAACACCTTGGTCTTCAAGGTTCACAGTCACAGCATCACTAGACCTGTTTTGATCTAAACCTGATGAACAGAGATGTTGTGGTGTCACACTTCTGTTTGGGGGGAGTGCGCGCACATTTTGGTGTCATCAAGTCATCTAGGTAATTGTGCATTTTCTTTAATGGCATTCTAAATAATTCATTTTAAGTCAGATAGACTTCTTTTATTCTTATCTTTTTTGATTTACTTATTGCTTTCTTCAACGTCTTTTTCAGTGTTCAATTCTTCTGAACGTGCAATTACATTTTCCACCTTCCCATCAATGTCCAAACCCCAAGCCTCATTCCTCACTTCTTTCTTCCGCAGTTCCTGGCGCTGGGCACGCACTTCGGGAAGGTCTACCTGCTTGACATTCAAGGCAATGTCACTCAAAAGTATGATATTGTAAGTACATGCCTCCCGCACATATGTTTCCTGGACCTGACGGCTTTCACTGTGTAGGCCTTTGTACAGAGCCTTTCAACAGGCACATTTCATATATATATATATATATATATATATATATATATATATATATATATATATATATTTATATTTTATTCATATGTTTTTTATGAATAGATGACAACCACCTGGGTAAATATATTTAATAAAGGCTGGTGAGGAGCATTAAAAAAATGCTAGTACATTATTGCAGATGAACTCAGAGTTAATGCGATTTTTCACAACTATTCACGCCTGGCAGCACTTTCCCAATACAACCTGCCGGTGACCACTCCAGAACTAAAGTATCAAGGACATATAATGAGATAACTTACCGATAATTTTATAGGATGGCAAAGAATTGTGCTAACACAAGTTGAATAACGACTACTGTAGCCAGTGTGATGATGATACTCGAGTGGCTAGAATATTATTCAACATAGCTCAGAGGTTCTTATTTGGTATGTTTATGACATTAGCTACAGTTAAACGATTAAGACCTCTGTTGGATAAGTCCCAGAAATCAGTGTGCTAGTAAATTCTACTTCAGACAAAGTTATTTATGATATAAGTGGATATTTAGTGGAATACTAGTAGCCATACAACCGTGTGCATGTACATGTGAATGCAGTCGAACACGCGTGCACCCAGTCAGTATCAGATCATGACCCGAGTTGCCTCCATGCCAGAGACCTCCAATCAACACCTCTTTGTCTTTGTTGAAGATTGTGTTGTGTGCCCTGCTGACACACGCTGATATCAATGCTAATTGAGCTGGAGACTGAATTAACATCTGAAATTGAATTAGCGTTAGCAAGCCTGCCAGCAGACAGTGATTTATGCCTTCAACCACGGATGCCCATTAAACCGTAATAGTTTTAGGCTTGCTTTTAATCCCTTTGAATAAACTCCGCCATTACTGGAAGGTCATGTTGATGTACAGTAAGGATGTGAAAAGCTTTTCTTTCTCTGTTCTGATATAATGAATATTTCAGGTACAAACATTCTGTCATGAGTGGATTTTAGTTTCTGCACTCTCACCTGTTGATTTGGTAGATTTAATGTTGAAATCAAGAGCCACTTAAGTCTTTGAAACTCAAGAATCAGTCACTTTATAAAAGTAGTTACAAATGTAATGTAGCCTTTTCATATGCTGTAAAAACCTGTTGGTAAAGTGTTTTGCCGGATTTGGCTTTTTAATACTGTACATTAATGCCTTGCTAGTACATTGCAAAGAAGGGGTAGCGTAGTGGTTAAGGTGAATGACTGGGACACGCAAGGTCGGTGGTTCTAATCCCAGTGTAGCCCCAATAAGATCACTAAGCCACAATAACCCTGCATTGCTCCAGGGGAGGGTTGTCTCCTGCTTAGTCTAATCAACTGTATGTCGCTCTGGATAAGAGCGTCTGCCAAATGCCAATAATGTAATGTAATGTAAAAATGAGTGAAGTGGAGGATCGTACCTTGAACACCAGGTATGAGGGAAATTCCACGGGGGCACACACGAGACTGAACTCTGAATTGATTTTCCCTTTAATTTCTTAATTGCATCCACCGACAAAAAAAAGGAGAGAATGGGATTGAATTTCTCCTGACCAGTGACAGCATGCAAGGGAAGGCCCCCCATTGGCCCGTCGCAACACTCCCCACCCCTCCCGTCGCCCGCGCGACGCCCCCCTCCCTAGACGGACGGCGCGTTTGAGTGGCTCTTTGAACCACCGTGGACCCCCCCCCCCGGGCGACCGCCGAAACCGCTTTTTACACTTTTAATGCAGGGGGGCAGCTGACACCAGCCACGGTTTAAAAGGTTTCCTACTAGTTTTTAAAAGACTGTCACCTTTTCTCTCTCCCCACAAACGGCCGTGTCCGGATGATAATGGAAGCGCGTCTGGGGCTCCACCGCCTTCTCGGTTGTTGACTTTGTTTGTCGGTTCATTCGGTTCACCGTTCCTCTGTACCGTTGCGAATTGTTCTGTTTTTTTTGTTTGTCCTTATATCTGCCCGAGTCTGATGCAACCCTACCACAAGAGACCCACCATATTGTCTTTGGAGTGGGTCTGTCAGTTGTGCATTTTTCACACAGGGATGAATGCAAACCCGCTGGTGGATTATTCACCTAAAATAATAACTTTATTTATGTACAGTGCTTTTCTTGGAGGGTGCTCAAATCACTTTTCATAATATCAGAGTACAGTTATTTTGCTGACACTTTTATCCAAAGACAGTTACAGTACAGTTGATTAGACTAAGCAGGGAACAATCGCCCCTGGAGCAATGTGGAGTCAAGGGTCCCAACAGCTCCACGGATCTTATCAGGGCTACACCGGGGCTTGAAACACCTTGTCATGCACCTTCTGACAAGGTGCTGCCTCAATAAAAAAAAAAATGCAATCTAATAAAATTATTATAAAAAAACAAATGTGAATAATGGGGGGTGGGGTTTGTATGTTTGGTTCATCCTGATTGTTCAGTTTGATGTGTCCATGGTTAATAGCTCTGTCACTCTGTTTGTGTTGATTGCCCTGATGGATGTATCAGTGGACTGTGTCTCATTGCCCAGTGTGGACATATTGAGTGTGCAGAATACACCATCTTTATGTACACAAACTTTAAATCTTTAATCTTTCTCGTGAACATCTCTGTCGAGAAATGCATTTTTGAGACATAATAAGCCACCATTTGTAGTTAGGAATATGTTTCCCTATCACTTGCCTTCTTGGATAATGTGTAACATACTTTATTACGAAATTGCTCATTTGTATGGGCTAGTGGGGTGTAGCAGATAAGCAGTTATGTTTAAGTGTGAACACATTTTTACACATGCACCATTTTTACTGTGGCTTGTGGTTGTTGTGACAAATGCATGTACATACACGCTAAGCTTGTATTTGAATGTTTATGATAAGTAGTTATTCAGCTGACACTTTTTTAATCCAAAACAGCTGTGCGGGTTTTATTATGGGTACGCCGGGGGCTTGAACCACCAACCTTCTGGAGTCCCGGGCATGTACCTTAACCACGAGGCTACAGGCTGCCCCATGCTGTATGACACCTCCTCCTCTCTTTCTCCACAGAGTCAAGTGAAGATCAACCAGATCAGCCTGGATGAGTTTGGCGAACACGTGGGCATCTGCTCTGAAGACGGCAAGGTAACCAGGCCCTTGTACAAGTGGTGGAAACGCACGTTTACTACAGACCACTGAGTTTTACCGTGACAGAGATAGTGTTCCCTGCTGCACTACAAACTTGGGGATGAATCGCTCTTGCTTTGCTTCTTTCTTCTTGTTCAGAAGCAGCATGGCCAGCTCTTTCATGCCCCCTAGTGGCAATAGGAAAATAATCGCTTTCCATCCTATTCTATTCTCATGCCTATTTCTTTGTGGCGGTATACTCTGTAACACAGTTTTTGGTCGTCTTGATTGAATGAAGAGTGTTGCAAGAGGATAATGTGAAGTCCATGGGCTGTTGAGATCACAATTAACCTCTCTGAGGAGGAATCAATCCGGGCTCAATAATTGCTTACCTCTCCCTGCCGTTACGTGTGGATTCCAGGAAGGTTGTTTTTAATTAACGCAGTTCTGAGAAAAACTACTGTCTGGTGAGTCATACGCTTTTATACCCAGTCATCTTCTTGTTGTTTATGTCCATGAATGTACACCCCTCCATTTCCCCTCTGAAGTGTGATGATCGGGGGTGATGAGTTTTATAGTTTTATTCAGTCCTCCGTCGGCAGGTTCAAGACACAACCTCCCTTAAAAGCCAGTCATTGAGCACCTATGAGCTGTCTTTCTCTTACAGAATGAGAATCAGTTGCATGTCATTTGGTGATTACTTATGATCATTATGAAGTATGTAAAACATTATATGAAGCACTTTATTAGGGGCACCTAAGCACTCATGTGATTATCTAATCAGCCAATTGTGGCAGCAGCCTGTGGCAGAATTGAGGCCAAGCCTATTATTGTAATGTTCCTAATAAAGTGATCAGTAAGTGTATAAATACTGAATAACCACTTTATAAGGTAGACCTGTACACCAGCTTGTTAATGCAAGTGTTTAATCAGCCAATCATGTGGCAGCAACTAATTGCATAAAAGCATGCCGACATGGTCAGCTGTTTTTCAGACCAAATGTCAGAATAAACAATTAATATGAGGTTCATGTAGAGACAGTATTGACCGTATTCACATCCTTATTGGGTAATTCAATTAATTCCTAATTACATCCCTTTGTATACTGTACATAGTCCCTCCATTTTAGGGGACCAAAAGTAATTGGACAGTCGGGTTCCCAGCGGTTTCTGATTAGTCAGGTGTAATCAATCACTTCCTTAGTGCAGGTATAAGAAAGCTTTCAGTATCTAGTCTTGATTCTAGGCTTTTGATTGCCTTTGGAATCACTTCTTTGCATTTGTCAACATGAGGACCAGAGTTGTGCCAATGACAGTCAAGGAAGCAATTATGAAGAAATAAGAAAAAAAGCAGGCAGAGACATAGACAGTTTGGAACATAATTAAGAAGGAAGAGACAATTGGTGAGCTAAGGAAGACCTCTTCAGTTGATGACTGAAAAATTCTCATCGTAATGAAGAAAAACCCCTAAACACTTGCCTGACAGATCAGAAACTCTCTGCAGAAGACTTCACAAACATCTAGAGGCTACACTGCAAGAAGCAAACCGCTCTTCGGCTGTATAAAAGGGATGAGCAGGGTTTGCTAAGTAGTACTGAAAACAGCCTACTCAGTTCTGGAAAAAGGTATTATAGACAGATTAGACCAAGGTTGACTTGGGAAATTGAGAAAATTGTTCTCCCGCATTGGCAAACATGGTAGTGTGGGTGTTATAATTATAAACTTCTACTTGCTCACTTGCCTTCATTAATAATGTAACTGCTCATAGCATGATCCCAAATATGCACCAATGCTCTCTTCTAAATGATATTCCAGCTAGTTGTTTTTTGGTAATGCTATATTTTTGCTTATGTCTGTTTTCTCTTATTTCTCACCTTCTTAATGGCTTCCTTGACTTTCATTTGCACAACTCTGGTCCTCATGTTGACAAATGCCAATAACACTTCAAAGGCAATCAGAAGTGACCACTCTGTGGAATAGCTTGCCAGGACATGCCAGGTAGTGGGGGCAGAAACACCAGGTGTTTTCAAGACCAGGCTTGATACGGTGCTAGATACTATTTAGTTATGTTATGTTAAAAGACTAGAATCAAAACTAGATACTGAACGCATCCTTATATCAGCACTAAGGAAGCTAATTGAAAATAGCTGACTAATCAGAAACAGCTGAGAAGCCAACTGTCCAATTACTTTTGGGCCCGTAAAATAGAGAGACTGTATAATAAGGATGCAAAAAACAAAGATGGATTACCTAATATGGATGCAAATACCCTCACAATAAAGGAGACAGTCTGCATTTAACCTCATTGTTCATTGCTTAATTTCAAATCCAGTGTGCTGGAGTAGACATCCAAAAGAACAGAAATTGAACCACTCTCTAAATACTTATGGAGTGCAATGTATGTTGTCGTTTCTTCCATTATCAGAATATTCTAGTTCTGTCCACTCAGTCATTTTTGGATTGTGATTGGTTTCTCTTAACTAATTAATCACCTGTCAGTCAGAGCGAATAACCTTGTTCTGAGTTCAGCAGGAGTAGCGATAGAGACGCTGTTTGCTTTGTCAGTTGAACTGCAGGCTGCAAGCCGGGCCGTGTAAAATGCAAGATCCTTCCTACTCCACAGCTTCCTAAGCTTCGCTTTAAGAGGCGAGTTGTGCCGTGTTATCTCGCACAAACCATTATTTTGCATACAAGATGACAAGATTTATTTTTTCAGTCCGAACCTCGTGTGACAGTTGTGTTGATCCTGACAAGGCCACTGAATACGGGGTTTATCACTGAAGACAGCTTGTTTGCCTCCCCCCCCCCCCCTTCTCTTTTCCCTTTTTTAAGGAAAGCTCACCGTGTTCTGGCACATCTGTCTCCCATTGATATCCCTCTATTGATCGCCCCTAGGCTGTTATCTGGCTCCCCCCCGCGATTATCGCTACACGTGTAGGATCGCACACGTCCGGATGTTCGCGCCGATATCTCTCCGAAAATCACACCCAACTGGTAAAAAACTAGATCTTGTCTCTTCTCGAAATGGCGGCACCAATTAAAATCGATGCCTCTGTCATTATTCGCCCATGCCCGCCGTGGTCTGGTCTGCACCCAAAGCTTCCCGCTAAAGAGCAGATCTCGCAGATAGGCCCCCAAAAAAAGGTGCACAGTTCGAGAGGAGGTTTCCTATTCCATTATCGTCACTGGCAGAAAACAGAAGTTGATCTGCTCGCATTGAGAGTGCCTTTGCCTCTGGGCAAGCCAGACAAACCTAAAGATCTGAGCCTCGGGGCTGAGAAACCACAGAGTACAAGGAAGTGAACCAGAGACTGTAAGTACCGGCCCAGAAGAAAGGCAGTGACGCAATCAAGGCCCTTCTCTTTTGGGGAAGGTCAAATAATAGAAGGCTGTGATCCTTTTTGAAAGGATAGACATGTGTAATGAAAGTAAATGTCCATCTCAGTGAATGTGGATTGTGAGCTCATTGAGCTACAGGGGAAGCGGATACGCACAGTGCTATTGTCGCAAGAATGTCCACCCGTCTTCATGCCGGCGTGCTAACAATTAGCCTCCATGACCTCGCTTGCTGGAGGTTTTTTTTTATTTTACTGTGTTATACAGCGCATTGTAATGTGTGGGCGGAAACTATGAAAAGCATTTGCCATCTCGTTGTAGGCGGCTTGGAGCTCAGTTGAAAGATGAATGTTTTTTCTTGGCACGTTACCTATCCTCTACCTCCAAGCTTAACTTGAATTAACTCTTGACAATAAGTTAAATAAAAAATAAAGAAATTAATCAATGGAGTTCTAGGTTGATTCCACTTGGAATTTTGATAGTTCAGTTGGATGAAAGATGTGCTTGCAAAGGACATACCAAAGAAATAACTTTTTTCACCAATTCATATGGCTTGAATTGTTTATTGAGCAATCAGTGAATCAGCCAGTCAAACTGTTTATTCTCTTTTCAATGAATTACTAAAGAACTTCATTGTAAACGGCAAGACGTCAGGTTCAATCACATTCCAATTACGATGTTGGTGTATTGGGTCTAATTAGTCCAATATGCTTAATTAGTCTGAGAAGATCCAGCTTGTCTAATTACACTCAATTTAATTCAGCTTGGTCATGGGAACCGAACCAAATCCAATTTCCAGGGTGGATAATCATAGTCTGAAATCATCAGTATTGAAGAGCAGGAGATGAGGATTTTTTGCTCGGTTACAAGTGGGCTAATGGAAAGTGCACTTCCCAAGTTCCCAAGATTACCTTCCTGTTAATGTTGTACATCCATGCCTCAGAAGCGTAATCTGAAAAAAAATTCAGTATGTCCTACGAAATGAGAGAATTAGTAGCACCGCATTTGCATCACACTTAAGTAGTACTGTAAGGTAAGTCTACCCTGGAGTTTAGTTGAAGAAGTATTGTGTTAGTTCTTCTCTTTTTAGGACTTCCTCAGTAACCATAAATATGTTCTTTGACATACCGACTGCATAATGTCCAGGAGAACGTAGACTAACAACCAATGCTAGCCAATGAAACGAAACTAACCCAAGGAACAGTGAAAGATAATCAACAAGAAATCAAGCCTAGCACATTTCATACCTTTTGAACGCTTCTAACGGTTATACTGTCATACAAACTTGATGTACTGTAGTCCATTTTTGTAGATACTATATCACCATGACCATTGTCATGTAGTAAGAACAGCAATCACACCGGCATGTGGTAAACTGTAGGGTAAACTCGCCAGGGATGTGTACCTTTAAAAACGGGACCGCTCACCATGGCTGCGATCACCTTTTTCCGACTGAAGACGTCCCAAAAACCACACTGGTGTTCAAAATGGATCATTTTGCATACATCGCTCTGCCGTAGACACTCAGGACCTCTGGAGAACAGAAAGCGAACAGGATTCAGATTGCCTTCCTCCCTTTTCAGACTCCTAATCATTCAGACCTCAAGCGATACTGTTTTGAAAGCCGTTCCTTCAGAAAGCAAAGGGGCACAATTTTGAAAGCGTGTCATTCAGAGGAGGCACTTATCCGGATAGAAGTTCACGTGTAAGAGTTTCCTGTTTGCCACTGGAACCTGCTGGGATAGAGCCTCACGCCTCCCCTCCCCCAGCAACATTGAGTGAGCTTCCTATTATCACCAGTCACTCAAGAGAAGCCTAATTTTTTTCAGTGTTAAGTGGATGATGGCGGGGGTCAGGAAGTGGTCTGCATCCAGCCGTGAGCCATTCAGGAAGTGGCCAGTGAGGGCCCAAAATGTTTCCAAAAAAATGAGTGTTCTTGGTTTTAGCCAGTGTCCTTTGTTTTGAGGGCAACATGCAATGTTTGGGTTTGAGTGTCCCTCTCGCTACTGTGACGATGCAGTCTGCTCAAGGAAAACTCATTCATCCCCACCTGAGATTGCTCTTCGCATCCTGTTCTCTGTGCTGAGCTTACCCTCATCTGTGTTTCTCTATCACGTTGCCAGGTCCAGGTCTTTGGGCTGTACACTCGGGAGGGCTTCCACGAGAACTTTGACTGTCCCATCAAGGTGAGCAACGAGACTGAACATGGACAGAACTGACGAGACGATTTAAGGTTTTAAGTAGAAGCATGTATGCTCCCTGGAAGTTTTTCTCCCTCCAGACCTTGCAGAAGAAAAAGGTTAAAGTATTTTTATATTTTGAGATGATATAAGTATCAGGAGATTCATATCCCCTACTCGAGTCAAAAATACATTTCCCGGGCTATTTGCTGTAGCTAGAATAAGACACGACTTGCACTGAGGTCGGAACGAATAGGCCAATGACCCAGGTTTTATTCACAGATTACTTGCATGGTATAAGCTGATGGCATTACCCAGAAACCTTTAATTTAATGAATTCATTTCAGGGACATGGTAAGCCTGGTTAGCCACCTTTTTCAAACTAGCTTCAATTAGGTCCAGCTATTGGCTAATTAGCTTTCACACATGACACTTTCTCAAGTGTCTTTAAGCTGTAGAGTGATAGGCACCTCTGGGAGACTGGAAGGTGATGGATGACCCATGCTAAGCAAGAGACTACCGCTGCAAGGAGCTTCGTTATCTCAGATATAGTATGTGTCTACGCATGAAGGGGGCCAGGAGCACAGCAAGGTACCCATCAATAAAATATGAAACCATGTTCCTGGCTGAAGAAAGTTAAGAGGTCTCAGCTGATGTGTGGTGAGCATTCAGGTGCAAAATGGCTGCCGTTACATCACCCAGGTTGGTGCTACACATTGGTCGTGGTTGAGGCGAGTTTCCTCCTCATCACTGTAAAGCGCTTTGAGTATGAGAAAAGCACTATATAGATTCAAGGTTTTATTATTATTATTATTATTATTATTATTATTATTATTATTATTATTATTATTCCCCACAGTCCAAAGACATGCAGGTTAGGCTGATTAGAGAGTCTAAATTGCCCGTAGGTATGAGTGTGTGAGTGAATGGTGTGTGTGCCCTGCAATGGACTGGCGACCTGTCCAGGGTGTTTTCCTGCCTTTCGCCCAATGTATGCTGGGATAGGCTCTTGTTTGGGATGAGCAGGTTACGATAATGAATGAATGAATTATTATTATTATTATTAATATTATTGAGAAAGGAAGGCGTAATAATGTCTGCTATAACAAAGAAATACAGGCATGGTGCACCCCTCGCCAATGCTGACACAGCGTTGTGCCGATGACTCATCCCTATATTATTCACTTATGCCGCCACCCCTGAGGTCACATCTCTTAACATTATAGATCGGATTACCTCTCCCGTTCACTCCTGTCCTTGTTGGTTTGTAATTTCGATGCTGCCTGAGATTATGCTGAGTGTGCGACGATAGGGCCTCTCAGTTGGCAGTAGCGCCAATACATTTCCTATCGATCTCACTCCTGCTTTCCCTAATAAAGTGTACAGAAAGTTCTGGAAAGTCATGGCTTTGGTAATCGGACTTATTATATATTTTTGTGAAAAGCCATACCTGTATATGAGTGAAACTGTTACATACCAGTGAATAGAAGACGATCTTTACCAGTGTGGAATAGACATCTGCAAATAGCTTTTTATGGAAGTGAAGAAAATGAAATGAACAGTTGAAAGAAGAGAACATTTGTTAAAGAGTGTCCAAAACAGTAAAAAAGGAAATGGCAACATTAAAATGCCTGTATTAGCTCACCATAACAAGAAATTATCCACATAGGCTTTGCTTTTTTTTGGCAAATTGTCTTATATTTCCGGTTACCGTATACCGTTTTGAGTCTTTCACCTGATGATCCCTCAGCTCAGCTGCTTGTTGTGAATGCTGTCCACTTTCTGGAGAAGCAGGGTGCCCGGTACTGGTCACCAGTACGCACCAGACCCACTCATCGGTTCTTCTGTCTGTTCTGCAGGTCGTGGCCCTACACCCTCAGTTCGGCAGGTCCAACAGCAAGCAGTTTGTCACAGGAGGCAATAAGGTGAGTGGCAATGCTTTGGGGTAATGTAATAGTCAGATTTACGCACTGTTTCAAAGATATCTTCACATACGGAACTGATTGGGCACCATTACTGTACCTGGCTGCTTATTTTGTTAAGTGAAAACAGGTGGAGATATGTGGCTGATGATGTTTACTTCTGGTTGTTGGTAGCTCCTCGCTCGTTATGTACATAACATTGCAGCCGTTATCCGGAATGACTTTCAGCTCACTCCATTGAGGTATGGTAACGATGTTTCTCCAAAAACTCTCCAAAAACTCTGAAGTATTTATTCGCACTTCCACCTGCCAAACAATATTGATGTTTGAATTTGAATGAGCTGGAAGAGCAGAAGCTTGCATCTCTTAGCAGCCGAGCACAAACAGAGGCCAAGCTAGGCAGGCAGGAGGAGGCTGGGAGTATTCGTTCGGGCTGGGAAGCTAGGAGACGCTCACATTAAGGGGGGCTCAGGGCGTCTGTTCTACAGCCCTTAGAAGCAATTTGTAGTGTAAAGTCAAAGCCGACGAGGTTAAGTTATTCGCCTCTGCGGGAGGGAGAAAAGCCGGTTGATGTAGCGGGGACGCTGGCCAAGCAATTTGCGGGCAGGAGAAGTGCTGCGGCCCGTTCCTCTTTAAGCTCGCCGCTGATTGTAATTGCCCCCGGGGGCCGGACAAAGGACGGCGGGATTGAAGGTCAGACGGAGAGGGGCCCTGGCAGGCATGCCGCTTCAGCCACCCCCCGGCCGTCACTGTCAGTAGGCCCCATGATTAGTCATTCGGTCGTAATCTTTATTAAAGGTCCCATTTTGTACACCTTTCCAGTGTTTTATTTTAGGTACTGATATCCATAAGTCGATGTTTGTGTGGTTTTGAGTACCAGAAACTATCTCTGTCCAGTTTTACATTTGACATTTTTGTAATTTAGCAGGAGCTTTTAATCCAAAGCAATTTACAAGTGCATAGGTTCTTCAACAAGTTAAAAATTAATTTACATTCTCCAACGCCTCTCATGAGCTTTACCAAGAATTATGAAGGCCATTTTAGTGACTGTGTCTTTAAGGCTCATTGATATCATTGAACCAGTGTTCTGATTGGCTGGTCAGCTCCAACGAACTGAATGCCGTGCTTGCTGGGCTCTTGGATTTGTTCTAGCTATACGGTGGGCCGTGTTGAAGCAAATGAGCCTATCGTAGTGATATTATAACTTCACGGAAATCCAAACGGCATGTTTGAATGCACATTTGTTTTGTACGGATTGTGTGGATTCATTTGGGGACTGTATTTTGATACTTTCGCAGTGTTTTTAAAACACCTTCTTTATAATCCACATACAGTCACAAGGGAAATGTATTTTTCCACAATATGGGAATGGGAATTTTTGGAATATTTGTCCAGCCTTCCAGGTCGGTGTCGATTGCTTTTAATTACCAGTAGTGATAGTTACATCAGAATTTTTATGTTGCAGAAGAGCATCTCTGAACTCACAATGCATCAAACCTCTAAGTGGATTGGCTACAGCAGCAGAAGACCAATAAGTCTAAAAAATACCTAATAAAGTGCTCACTGAGTGTATTAAAGTGAGACATCATGTGAGATCAGAGCATGACGAGAAACCAAGGCATTCCAACTGTGAAACCAACTACCTTTTATTCCATATTCTACATGACAACTGAATTATGATGTAGGCACCACGCTATATACCATCTTTCAGGTGATCAATGATTTGACCCGCTAAGCGTTCCTGCGGTCATCATTATGTTTTTGTGAAAACGACGACCAAGCTAACCAAGCGCGAAAGTTCGTACCAGCCACAGCGCTCGTTTTTACCTTTACGCTAGCCGTGCAGCTCTGCGCGGCACGTGAGCCAACACGAGAGGTGTTTGCTTCTTCCGTTCCTTGAGTGCACTCAGGGGAGCGGGCCCATTTCAGCAAAGTGCCGCACTTTCGGCGGCGTTTAACAAGCGGCGCCTCGCCACCGCGGCCAAATAGCCGTCATTACAGAAGAGGGCCCGCTTCACTGCCTCTGCCGCCGGGCTCACCAGCCAGTCTTCTGCCAGGTGACATTTCCTTTCCTGCGTCCGCTCGCTCTTACAAAATGGCGCCGTCATCCGTGCGTTCGAGATTCGCCACGAGTTACCGCTTCCCCACGGCGGTTACTGACTTCTCTTTCTGCCGCAAGCTTCTTAGACTGCACCTGTGCGGAACGCGAATGGGTCATTCAGTGAAAAGTCAATGAATGAGGTGGGGGCTGACCACTCCAATTTTGCTTCAACTTTGTGTAAGTATTCTTTATATATTCAATGGGGAATGACTCAAATCGTGAAAAAAGATAAGCTTTGACGCAAAGTCCACAGGTTATTCGGCCTTGTCCACATAGCTCTGTAGTGCCATTTAGTATCCAAATCTAGCTGTTCGACCTGTTCCAGCTGGTGAACTGTCTTAATGAAGCAGCCCCGTTTTACTTTGATTGCTGATTGCTACATCTCATTCTGTTTAGCACCCTCTTTTGTAAAATGTGTACTGTGATCAGAGAATGGATTCACACGTATTTGTTAGGCTTTGATCTCACTGGCGAGCTTTTAGCTATTGCAGTCTGTACAACACAATTAACTTGATTATTTTAATTTTTAATGCACGATTCAGTCCGTTACAAATAAAAATGGCGGTGCAATCAACTTGTCCCTTTACACCACTGGGTTACCGCCTAAAGCAGTGCTCCTTCCTCCTGGTCCTGGAGAGCCGCAGGGTGTGCTGGTTTTTGTTTTCATCTTAATATCAGCAACAAATTCAGACCCAAGAAACCAAGTGAGGTGAGTTAACTGTACTTAACTGCTTTTCTTGGTCAAATAAGTGCTGAGTTACAACAAAAGCCTGCAGACCAGGAGTGAGGTTCACTGGCCTAAAGTACATTTTGCGGTTCCAGTGAAGGTGGGTCTTGCAGGCTATCATTAAGTATAGAGAAATGTCAAGTCACAAGGCTTCAATGTTGTGATGCTCTGCACGGTCTGGCATCAAATCCTGACCAAGACAGTGCTTGCCCTAAGAGAGCTGGTGTCAGCCTATGGAATCTTCCTTGTCTCATTACGCAACAGACTCCCTGTCTCCTAGGTCCCTGCAGTCTGCTTGAGTTGCGAGTGAAGTCTACGTGAATTGGCAGCAGAGGGCATTCCTCTCCAGAGCATGTGCTTTTCTCAACCTAAATTGAAAGGGTAAAATCTTTTTTAAATGTCATTAAAAACAGCAGTTCAAAATTAATAGAGGTTATGTGCTTGTTTCCCTCACTATGGTGACTCTGAGATGGAATCACTTCATTATATCCACGGTAGTAAGAGTGAGATAATAGATTTTGTGAGATGCCTCCTTAAAATACACTTTATTAGGAAGATTTTTACCTTATTACACCTACTTATTCATGCGATTATCTAATCAGCCAATTGTGTGGCAGCAGTGCGATGCATGCAATCATGTAGATACGGGTCAGGAGCTTCAGTTAATGTTCACATCAACTATCAGGACGGGGGAAAAAAGGTGATCTAAGTGACTTTGACCGTGGAATGATTGTTAGTGGCAGACAGGGTTGTTTGATAATAAGCCTTCTATATCAGAAACTGCTGATCTCCTGGGATTTTCACACACACTAGTCTCTAGAGTTTGCTACGAATGGTGCAAAAACGAGAGCAAAATCCAGTGAGCAGCAGTTCTGCAGACAGAAACGCCCTGTTAATGAAAGATGTCAGAGGAGAATGGTCAGACTGGTCATATCTGACAGGAAGGTGACAGTAACGCAAATAACCACACATTACAACAGTGGTATGCAGAAGAGCATCTCTGAACAGACAACGCTTCATAACTCTAAGTGGATAGGCTACAGCAGCAGAAGTGTAAAAAATAAGTCTAATAAATACCTAATAAAGTGCTCACTGAGTACATCAGGGTGATCCATTATAATCGCTGTTGTCAGAAAAAACCTGACACAGGCTAGTTTTGTCTTTCTAATAGGCACTTTCTGAGTATCAGTTTGCCTTCATCTTTTTCTGTGCCCACTGGCCTAAAAGTACTTTCTCTTGACTGAAGGAAGGGTGGTAGTTTAGCCTTGAGGTTACTGAGCCAGGCTCATAGCCTTGGCTAGGTAACTCATTCTCAAAATAAAAATACGTTCCAAGTCCCTCTGGATAAGGGTGACTACTAAGTAAAACTAACTAAGCCTGATGGTTAAAGTTTCAACCCAAACTATTGGAATGCCTGTATAGGTGGTACCCAACCTATGATTTATTTTATTCTATGTTACTAACTCATTAGCATTGCTTGAGTTAGCATTACACCCGAGCAGCCGTCGGTGTATATAATATTGTACGGACATGGGCACTTGGCTGGCTGTGGAATGTTTTTGTTGTTGAGGGCCTCGGGATTTTGCTATTGCGCCGGGCAGCAAGTTTGTGGCTGATGGGAACTTGGGGGTGGGGGTTTGGCGATTTGGATGGTTTGGCGCAGTGCTCTGTCATACTTGCATGGGGGAGTGCTGAAAGGTAGCGGTTTTAACCCCAACGGTCCGGGCAGGGGGGAAATAGTACAGGGGATCCAGTGGGTACCTGTACTCTGCCACAGTAATGGGCCCTTGCTTCCTAGTAACTTCTGCCTATTCCATTGCATTTTGTGTTTCTGTGTCTTGCATCCTCTCACCTACAGTAAATTAACTGTACGAGTCAACACATTGGATAAACTAAAACGGCCAAATAGCTCTTTTTCTGGCATAAAAAGTCACTGGTACCTGTGGTTATTGTGATGTTTTCTCGGTCTCTGGATGAGTCCCACATGTCTTTTAATCCTGAAGAGGGCTCTTTGTAGAAAACACTGCTGAAGGTATGAGGGGGTGGGAGGTGTTGTTGGTGTTGTTGGTGGACCGACAGCATGCTTTATTCCTTGTGTTATACTGCCCTCTGCTGGTAGAATGGAAGAGGCACGCAGACAGCGGCCTAACTGATTGACATCTCTACTACTGATTGACTCTGCTCCATTTTATAAAAGACCGCCCACATCACCATCCTCTTTCTCTTTTGAGGGGGTAACGAAATTAACTAGTGAAGGGCTCAACATGCCATGCACACTCCAGTTATGGTATTTGACTCACAAGAAGAAAACCTTGACTGGAAAAAAAAAAAAGTGTCCTCTTGACCTTTGACACTTGACCTTTCACCTTTTAGCCTCACCCTGTCCTTCTGCCCCTGCAGCTCTTACTGTATGAGAGGAACTGGTTAAACCGCTGGAAGACCGCCATACTTCATGAGGGGGAGGGCAGCATCACCAATGTCAAGTGGAGGGCCAACCTCATCGCCTGGGCCAACAACGTGGTAAGGGTGCAGCGTGTAGACCCAACCCTGCTGAAAAGTCCAGCTAAGACCAGCTATAAGATCTGGGATTCTACACTGGTCTTCCCTGATCATAGCTGGTCTGTGGCTCGTCAAAACTGGTTTAGCTGGTAGAGTAAGTTGGTGACCAAAGTAGAGTAAGTTTGGATTAGCTTTTTCTTCTGCTACTCTCGACGGAGGCGGTCGCATTTTCTTTCTCTCCCTGCCCTTATCTCTCCTGCTTTGCTCTTGTCCTTGTGTAGTCTCTGTCTGAACCTGTAACTCTGAGACTCTCTCTGCATCTCTTTCCGAAAACTGAAATTATGGATCTGATCAGCTGGTCTCTCAATGCAATTGATCAAATTTTCTCGACGAGAAAACTGGGTAAGGGAGAACCCGCCTGCCCCGACGGAACGCATGCAGCCGGATACATGATGGACTCGTATGAGGTACCGAGGGTCGTGTGTCTGTCCATCCTTTCCGTGGAGGATATTGAAGACGTCTACATAATTGGGATTATGATAACAGGTTTCCTGCTGTTTGGATTTGGTGGGTTCCTGGTTTATCGCAAAGTTCGAGAGGCGTTGGCAGCAGTTTTGGCAATTGAGAAGCTGCCCGTCTTTGAGGGAATGTGTCGGATCATGAACACTCAGACTCAAGCGATAGGCGAACTGCATCGCCTCCCTTGCAAGATGGATAACGACTTGGAGAAGTGGATTGGAACGACTCGGAAATGGGCCATCACATTCGGCTAATTTGGACCGAGAGAACCAGTGAGACTTTAAGGCAGGCAGAAAACTGCAGAGTCGGCCTAACCCAAACAAGCTTATCTTCATTGGCTCCCCCGCTTCGGCCTTGGACAGCCGATTTCTGCTCTCCTGGATGGTATGCAGACAGCTGCTCAGCCCATCCCCCAAACCCCACCCCTCTCCTCCCTACTCCTCCTGTGGACTTCACCTCTTGGGACTCAACGTTGTCTCCAATCCTCACCACCGATAGAGAACACTGTTGGCCTGGGCAGTGACGAAGTACAGGGGCTCACACATACACATACACAAAGACACACGCACACACACCCTTGGATTCAACGCCTTAGTCGGCCCCCTCAAGTCTTTCCCTATCATAGAGCAGTCTGCTGGGGAGTTGAGCGTTGCGCCATGTGACTGCGCGCTCCCCCTAGTGTCTGAGCTGTGACACCTCCCCTCCCTGAGACCTTTCCCAATACCAAAATGTGCATGTCTCGAGTGTTTAATTGTTTGCTTATGTGCCGAGGTTTTTTTTCCTAATCCCACACTGGGCCCCCCTAAAGGAGCCCAGTTTGGGGAGTTTGTATTTTTTTTCCCTCATCTCCCCCCATTGTTTCTTTCTTATCTAATGATAGTTCTCCTGCTCCTGTCTCCCTCCCCATGTTGGCCACGAAATGGCCTCTGTATGTTTCTTGGACGGGATGAAACTGTCAACTGTAATTTCGTTGCTCTGTACTGTGCAATGACAGTAAAGCTATTCTATTCTATTAGCTGACTACAGGCTGCTCAGCTGTTGGAAGAGCTGGTCAACCAGATAAAACCAGCTAGAAGTGTTAAAAACACAGCTTGACTAGTTCAGGCTGGTTTAAGCTGGAAATCTAAGTGGGGAGGGGAGTTTGGCGGGATATGGGTAAGGTAATAGCTAAGAAATTAGTATGGTTGAATTGAAGTGGAGGACACCAGAAATGCTTGCTAATGCTAATGCGAGGATATTGAATTGTATCATTGTCTGATGCTGCATCAACTGTTAACCAGGTTGACCCAGGGTACATTATTTATCAATTGCATGGACATTAACTGAATTCATTCTGGAAAACTGCCTTTGTCATGGGTAGAACAACAGGCTAAATCATAGAGACACAGTGTTGTTGTTGTTGTTGTTCACAAATTAAATTATTTACATTGTCTACATCTTGCAGCTTTTAAATGCTTGCACAGCTTACAACAGGGTACCATCTGTGATTGTCTATAGTCTTGTGTTTATGAAATCAGCAAGCTGTTAAACACAGAAATGTGCGTAATTTTAAAGCTTATTATACCAGCAATTTCACAGTGATAAAAATGTCCTCTGACTAGAACAGGCCCCCGGCTTAATCAAATTTACTTTCTGTATTACCGCTGTTAATTAGGTAGTCTGGGACTGCCTTACTGTAGATTCACTGTCTAATGAAGCTAATGTGCTTTGCTCTTCTGCCCGTGCTCAGAAAGTGAAGATCTATGACATCAGCACCAAGCAGCTGATCACCAACGTGCTGCGCGACAACGTCAGCCTGCGGCCCGATATGTACCCCTGCACCCTCTGCTGGAAGGACAACTGCACCCTCATCATCGGCTGGGGCAACTCTGTCAAGGTGAGTGTGTGAGTGTGTGAGTGTGTGAGTGTGTGAGTGTGTGAGTGTGTGAGTGTGTGAGTGTGAGAGAGTGTGAGAGAGTGTGAGAGAGTGTGAGAGAGTGTGAGAGAGTGTGAGAGAGTGTGAGCCCGCGAGTGAGTGAGTATGTGTGTGAGTGAGCGTGTGAGTGCAAGAGAGAGTGCACTCTGTTTTTCAGCATTTGTGCACATTTGACATGTGATTTGCATGCAAAACTGACTCCTTGTGTGTTCCAGATATGTGCCGTGAAGGGGCGTGACCCCATGGAGATGAGAGACCTACCCAGCCGATATGTTGAGATCAGTAAGAACCTGGCTACCTCGCATTTCCATCACTTGACCCACATATTCTCAACCTTGTGCCTGTATATAAGTGAATATATATTCAGTGATCTTCTCACCACAGGAAACTTCACTAAAGAGCAAATGTAACTTGTCATTATTTATTGTACGGTATACAAATTATAGTATTGAAGCTTCACAGCAGTGACAGTACTGAGCCTTCACAATGCTAATATTAATGTGCTGTCATCTTGAATGATGGTAATGCATCTATGTAACAGAATAGGCCTAGATAACATTATCCGTATAATGCTCTCCTGCAGTTTAACTTGACTTCATAACCGTGTAGTCCTCACTACATTAACAGCCCTCTATGTGCTGAATATGTTTTCCTGCAGTAATGCACCAGCTCTCTCCCTGCAGTGTCAGCGTTTGAGACCGAGTTCTTCATCAGTGGACTAGCACCTCTGGCCGATCAACTGGTGACCCTGTACTACGTGAAGGAGAACTCCGATCAGATGGTACGGTCTTCTTTGCTCTCGGTGTTCTTTCAATAATCTCATATAGCTCTATCTCTAATATTTTACACTATCTAATTGCTATCTAATGACAATGACCCCACATACATACATTTTTATAACGCAGTGAAAGTGGCGATTTACTGCACCAAAATAGTAGCTGACTGTCTGTTTTCAGGACAAGAAAGGAAGTGGTTTTTTATCATTAGTGGTTTAGAGACGGCATGTTGTTTTTTCTGTGGTGAGCACTCATTAATTATAGCTTAATTAAGACAAAGAATATTTGTACCTCACTTGAACACTCAGTTTCTACTAATCAGGCAAATGGGTAATGATAATGCATAAAGTGGAGTTCATTGATTCTTTTGCCTTTTAGAGCATACAACAAGATATTTAAAAAAAACTTCAATGCTGTTTTCTGTTAAAGGTGATGTCGTGTCAGAATCAGTGAACTCCACTTTATGAAATGTCCTTAGAGCACACTTGTTCTGAAATTTTCAATGACTCATAATCCTTTCAGACCGAATATTATACAAATGTTCACATCTTTTCTGGAGCAAGATAAATTGGCCAAAACTATATCTTGTTGAACCATTGTTCTGAATGTCCATGCCGTTTGCCAGCTGAGGTCGAGTGTCCATGCCGTTTGCCAGCTGAGGTCAAGTGTGAAAAATTTCAGCGTCCTAATTTTTCACTGGTGTAAGTTTAGCTGGCTATCATAAAAGCGTCCCATTGACTAGGTTATACTTTCACTAGCTAGAGGCTATATGGCTATAGCTGTACTGAGGTTGAGTGTGAATGATTGGGGATTAGCATGGGGAGACCAACATGTCCACTTGGTGCTGGATATCAGATACTCTGTTCCGTGACGCCATGGTGTGGATATCTTTGAAAAAGCTCATATTTGTCCAGTGCGTTAATGTCTGAGTCTACTCCATGAGACTGCGGGATTGCCGTGAACTTGAGACAAGAAGTCCAGATGTAGATAATAACATAACATATCATAATGAGGAGAACAGGCCATTCAGCCCAGCATTGCATGCTTTTCCTATCACTAAATTGTACCTACTGCTTAGTTTGCCTAAAGGCTAAATAGTATCCAGCATCTTATCAAGCCTGGTCTTGAAAACCCGCAATGTTTCTGTCTCCACTATATCCTGGCAAGCTATTCCACACACTGACTACTCTCTGTGAAAAAATACTTCCTAATGTCTGTGCTGAATGTATTCTCTGCTAATTTGCATTCATGCCCCCTTGTTCTGCTAACGGAGCTCACCCTGAAGAATTGCCTGTGTTTCACTTTGTTAATCCCTTTAATGAATTTTAAATCCTCAGTCAAATCGCCTGTAAGTCTTATTTTGCTAACTTTAATGCAAAATGGAACATGCTTTTGGTGCCAGGAGGAGGAGTTTCGGGCACGTCCTCGTCTGGACATTATCCAGCCCTTGGCGGAGAGCTGTGAGGAGATCTCCTCGGACGCTCTGACAGTTCGCCACTTCCAGGAGAACGAGTGCAGGGACTATCGACTGGGTGAGGCAATCGAGCTTCCTCCTGTTCCACCGGGGCTACACATGCGCATGAGACCTTAAAATGTTTTCACAGAAGTGTCAGAAATATGCTGTTTATTAATATACATATATTTGTGTGAAGTTTTACACAAAAATAATGTTTTAAAATTATGAAAAAATGCTAAAGCATAGAATCAAGACTAGATACTGAAAGCTTTCTTATGCCTGCACTAAGGAAGCGATTGAATGTACCTGACTATTCCGAAGCAGCTGAGAAGCCAACTGTCCAATTACTTTTGGTCCCATAAAATGTGAGGGATGTGATTCCTACACGCATCATCTGATATGGATGCAAATACCCTAAAATTAAAGGGGAAAATCTTAACTTTAACCACACATATTTCAAATCTCATCTGCTGTACTACAGCGCCAAATGAACAGAAATTGTACCAAGTACAAAATACATACAGACTGCGCTGTATTTGCTGGTGAAGTTGATACATTGCTATACACTTGCGGGTGCTGTGCTGACCTGTCATGTCCACACAGAGCACGCAGAGGGCGAGTCCCTCTTCTACATCATCAGCCCCAAGGACATTGTGGTGGCCAAAGAGCGTGACCAGGATGACCACATCGACTGGCTGCTGGACAAGAAGAAATATGAGGTTGGTGTGTTGGATGTACCGCACTCTGGGCTGCTGTATCAGTGAATTCTTGTCCACTAACACAAGAGCTTTTTGAATTAGCATAGTTAGGACATCGTATGGCCTGTGATAACACTGACTACTATACAACACATCAAAAAAATGTTGGTGATTTAATATGTATTCCAAATGACAGATTATGTAGGTTATAATGTAAACCCTTTAATTAGCTTATAGCATGGTTTCCAACCTTTTAGTGTTTATCTTTAAAGTCCTAGTGATTATGCTATATTAGCATCCACTTTAATGAGTCCAGATATATTTATGATGTTTTTCTTTTTTTACATGACATCCAATAGATAGATCATTGATAACTGTGATTCACTGCTGAGGAACACATTCATTTGAACTGAATGGGATCCTTGAGCTAGGGAAATACTGTGAAATGCAAGCCATGCACAGTGAGGATATCCACTGATGTTCTTTAATATCTTTATTATCTCCCTCAGGAGGCCCTGATGGCTGCAGAAATCAGTTCTAAGAACATAAAGCGGCATGACGTGCAGGTACTGTACTTCAATTATGGGTGAAAGAAAATACACAGGCCTGTTACGAGTAGGATGTTGACAGGTTCCAGCATGATTCTTATAGAAATAGATTTGAAAATATATGTAAACAAATATATTACCAGTATATTGTTGGAATATTTGCCACTTTGCAGGTAGTTATAATATATTATACTGCTGTGAAATACTATATTTGTCAATATAACTTCCAAGAAGGCCTATATGAAGTTTTTAAGCAGTATTTTCCATTTCTATACTTGGTGGCTCATCTCCTCTGTTGGTCTGACTCTCTGATGCTCTGTCTGACCAGAAAATCGGCATGGCTTACATCAATCACCTGGTGGAGAAGGGAGACTACGATGCAGCTGCCAGGTAAACGCCTCTCTCTATCTCTCTCTTTCTCCCTCCCCCTCCCTCCCATCGGAGTGACAATGCACTTTTTCCTCGTGTAGGAAGTGCCAGAAGGTTCTGGGGAAGAACATGGAGCTCTGGGAGAACGAGGTGTACCGCTTCAAGACCATCGGCCAGCTGAAGGTGAGGACAGAGGGAGGAGTGCCCCCTGACCCCTTCCATAGCTCATGCCTCTGCTATGTTTGGCTAGTGGGACTGGGACAGCCCAACTCCATTTCAGTTCCTCCTGCTGTATTTATTTTTCAGTAAATAGGCAACAACATTCCCCAAGCGAATTCAGATGAGTTCTATTAGAAATCAGTGTGTTAATCACCTGATTTTTTAAAACCTCTGAATGCCTGGAATGCAGTTAATTGAATGTGCCATCAGTTCCATTGTGCTGTGATTGCTTTTGTGCTGTTACTCTTGAATTTTTATGAGGGAAAAAAAGGCTTTGGCCCCAAAGGAACAGGATCAACCTTGGCCACCATGGTAATATATCATTCTCTTTGTGTCTAATGGAAAAGGATCCTAGTCTTGGCTCCTGTAGAGCAAAATCCTTTTCTATGGCCCCAGTTTAAAGCCTTTTTAAGGAGCACCCATGGATTGAGATGCTAAAGTTAGCTTTAGGCCTGGTGTCTGTGTTTTCTCTGTCATCAATGATGGGGTCTGGCTCAGTATTTTAGCAATATTCAAGCCTATTGGGTTTTACTTCTACCTTCTACCCTCGTCTGTATATCTCCCCCACAGGCTATCAGCCAGTATCTCCCAAGGGGCGATCTGCGGCTCCGCCCTGCCATCTACGAGATGATCCTCCATGAGTTCCTCAAGAGCGACTTTGAGGTGAGCTGCCCCATACTGCTGCTCCACCCATAGGTCTGGGCCTCACAACATGGTTCAGTTTGTACTTATTTGTACTGCACTTTTCACAGAGGACTGTCACAAAGACCAAAGCCTGTCACACACACTATTTCTCTCTTCCTATATGGGCACTGAGAGTGAAGGTTGCTTGGAAGTCCTCAAAGGAAAGTCTGCATGAAGATTAGGAAATGTTCTTGGTCTGATTTCTGTCATTACCAGTGCACCATGAAGATTTGTTTTTTGGAATATAATTTTTTGGAATCTTGAATGGATTTAGATAGCTTTTTTGTGAAGAAGTTTTCAGTTCTTTTTTTTTTTTTAACCCTCATTTTGTACAGAGGGAAAAGGGGACATTAAACAGCACTGATAATTATCAGACATATCACAACACAGTTGTGGTAGGCTAGAGGGGAACAGTGAAGATAGCAGGAAGTGCATAAACACATATACACACACCTACATATCGGCCTGGGTTATAATGGATAACTTTTGTCCAGAACATTCAATTCATTAAATTAAAATGATTACAGTTTGTTGTAATTATTTACACTGCTCAATTTCTACATTCAGTGTTATACATTGGGTTTTTTTCTTCACTAACACTACTAGGTGAGTACATTTTAGAGACCAATGGAATTACCAAACTGTGTGAGGCTTGAAACTCCCATGTGTTTTAACTGTGAATCAGAATTAACAGCAAATGTTGGTTGAATACCACCCTTGTCATTTGAGAAATCGTGTACAGGTTAAAGAGAGATGGTTAAGCGACATGTGTTGGCGGACCTCCAGGTTAAAGACGTAAAAGGTGTGGTAAATCTGTGACATATCAGTAGCTTAATGGTGTTCCAACGGTCACAGGGCTTTGCCATGCTTATCCGAGAGTGGCCCGGGGAGCTCTACAACAACATGACCATTGTCCAGGCCGTCAGCGACCACCTGAAGAAGGACCCCACCAACCGCACCCTGCTAACTACCCTGGCTGAGCTGTGAGTAACCGTTTCACAGCACAAATTACAGCCGGTGCACAATTGTTGGCCGTAGCAGAACCGCAACAGCATTTAAACTGACTATTTATGACTCTTAAACTGTTCTGGAATCATATCAGTTCTTGTAGGAAATAAATATATTTCTGGTTTAAGCAGCCCAGGCTCTGGAAGAAGTGTCTCAGGCTTCCTTTGGTAAATAAGCCCAAGTAACAAAAGTGTGTTTTTGCATATTGAATCAGAATGATAATGTGCTCAATGCACTGCACTCAGCAAAGGATTCAGGGATGTTTCTAATTATGTGAAACAGCAGCTCTCCTTGAACATGGAGAATTGAACGAACATCAGTTCCTTAGAAAATCTGGCCTTTTTGCCCTTGTGAGTGCATTTTGTCTTTGCTGAGTATCGAGTTTACGAAAAGCTTATAATAGCGCGGCCTTCTCCCAGTAGTTACTTGCAGCTATTTAATTGTTGTTCAAAAATTAAAAAACAAAACTGGGGTCGGTAACTGCCATGAAACGATACGGAAACCGGCAATTTAGATTTATATCTGAATGATATTACCTAAATTTGCCAAGCTAAAAGTACTTGAATTCAACTCAAAAGATCAATGAATTGGCAAGTTTGCAACTGTTTGCTTCAAAAGGAGAGATGAAGATTGGGTTTATGTTGATAACATTTATTTATGACATTTATGTTGATGTCTCCCGTAGTTACACATACGACCAGCGCTACGACAGGGCCCTGGAGATCTACTTGAGACTGAGGCACAAAGATGTCTACCAGCTGATCCACAAACACAACCTTTTCTCTTCCATTGAAGACAAGATTGTGCTCCTGATGGACTTTGACAAGGAGGTATGTGCAAGGAACGCTAAGCTTCTCTGGGAAGTATTTTGGTGACCATTTTGTCATTGGGGGTGCTGCAGCTCAGATAAATGAAGTTTACTCTATCTTACCTGAATGCATAATACTTACCTAAATGTATTAACACTTTCCATAAATTAGCATTACATAGATTCCCATGTGTATTGGTTTGTCACTTGTTGCACATAACTTAACATAACTCATATTTGTGGCTCTTGCGAGAAGCATACAGGATATGAATGTTTATGTAGCACTTATTAAGCTGCCATATACTGTTTAGTAAGGAGTTTTTGTCCTTTTGAAAGTATTTTGTTGGAATGTATGAACCGTGGTAGAGTTTTTAACATAACATAAGAAACGTTAGCAAAGTAATTTAGCTTTTTTTTATGTTATAAGCAACTGAGGAGATTTTGCAGTGTGCTTTTCATTCAGTCCAAGCAGTTATTTGCTCTATTCAATGAATTTGCTTTGACCTCATCACATTTCCTGAAAAACCTGGTAGGAAGGGAGAGAATTGTTGAAAGGTGAATGCAGGTAGGTTAAAAAGAAAAAAAAAAAGAAAAAAACGGTGCAAAAGGGCTTAAAGTCTCAGAAGTTTTTGTTCTTATCAGTAACAGCATTCTATTTCCAAAATCTCAGACGATCTTGGACTAAAGGCCATTAGTCACTCTTGGACATAATTTGAGCAAAAACACAACGTGTTCGTTTATCTCTTTTCAGAAAGCCGTCGACATGCTGCTGGATAATGAAGACAAAATATCGGTACGTGCGGCGAGCCGCCCCCGGGATTAGTCGAGCGTGAAGAATTCATCGAAGCGCTGAATGAAGTTATAGCCTGTTTCTCTGTGTTCTCTAATCTCAGATGGACAGAGTGGTGGAGGAGCTGAGAGAGAGGCCAGAACTGCTGCATATTGTGAGTAACAGTCGACTTCAGTGTCGGTCGATCTGTCTCAGAACAAATTAACCTCTCTGATGTTGTAAAGGCATACGATTTGTCCCCTTCTGCGTATGTGATGGGCATTTTTGGAGCATAATGAGGGTGAAATTCCGATCGGTCTGTATTAGTTAGCGAGTGCTAGCTCATTAATAAATTGCTTCCTTTTATGGGTGTCATGAGGCCTCTTTACCTTTATTGTTTGATGTAGAGAATTCAATGAAGATCAAAATAAGACTAAAGTAAGTCTTTCTGTAACCATCTACATCAATTAAGAATTGCATTTCCAATAACATTTCTAATGTATCTTGTGCACCATTGTCAATAATCTAAGAATTTCTATTGCACCAAAGACTTAATGTAATGAGAACTTACTTGGACTTACCCTGCATGTAATATCGTTTTTGGATGTATAATAGTATGCTCTGTACTCTACATCAGTATCTTCACAAACTGTTCAAGCGGGACCACCACAAAGGACAGAAGTACCACGAGAGACAGATCAGCCTGTATGCGGAGTATGACCGACCAAATCTGCTTCCCTTCCTCCGAGACAGCACCCACTGCCCACTGGAGAAGGTACTGCACTGATGCTGCCAGGAAGCCCCATCCAACTGTCTTACGCTGCATATTCAGCCATTCCATATCTTCAGTGACGGTGTTGACATTTGCCCGTTCATTAGAACCAACTGCGTATTACACCATGATGGTTTCGTTTAAATTATGTGGAGACGCTATTGAAAATTTGTGTCTGGTGTCCCTGTCTCTATATGTATTAATAATATTGCACCAGCAGGTGGCAGTCACTTACAGTATATAAAGAAATAGCTTCTTTTGTTTGGAGAAAGAAATACCGTGGGGTACTTGAAGACTTAACTAGCCTAATTGTGCCCATATAACTTATAGTCAATAATAATGTAGTGGCTATATTAATTAAAATTATATTATTATTAAAGCTTTTGGTAATATGAATACATTTATGCAAAAGTGTTGCAATTGTGGAGTTACAGTGAGGTCATTAAGTATCTGGACAATGACACAATTCTAAAGGGTATTTTCAACATGCACTTGATATGAATGTACGGTCATATCAATGATGTTCTGCACTTTAATATGAGGATAATTGTAGGAATTACAGCCGTTTAAAATCGTGTGACTGTCCAAATACGTACAGACCTCACTGGACATTACAGATTATTAAGTACAGACCTTGTGATAATTTAAAGATGCAAAGCCCTTTTTGAAGTTTCTGGGAGCAATTGGGATATGGGAAGTTGGTTTTCATGTGTATGGAGATACAGTACAGGCTAGTGAAATAACACAAGGATTCTTTGACTTCTCTCCTTTTTGATCTCTCCTCATCATAGGCCCTGGAGATCTGTCAGCAGAGGAATTTTGTGGAGGAGACAGTTTTTTTGCTCAGTGAGTGTCTTCACACACACCATAACGCTCCTGAGGACCAATGCATTATCAGCACTACTGGACAGGCCTTTCATGATCTTTAGAGCAGTTACATTGCATGTTTACATCCTCAGTTCGTAGCCATTGTGTGCAGATCTAACCAGTTGGGCTGGATCCTAGTCCAGTGACAAAGGGAAAGATTGTATAAGTAATTGAAAGTAATTAGGTTAATTAATTTGACATTAAGAAATAAAGGCTAATAAAGATAAAGTTGAGTCACAGCGAAGAGCCAAAAAAGATAAACTCAGATTTCAAATGGAGTTGTAACAATGACCCTATTTTAACCTCATTACATGAATGTTCTTGGTAGCTTGATGTGAACAAAGCTTACTGACACACTATGTTGACCTCAGGATGCTTTCATTAGAATTGGTTTAGCATTTTCACCATCATACACATTTCTGTGTCTGACAATGTATTGATATTGTTATTGAGGTCTGAAAGAAATGCAAAACCTGCCTGCATGTTCTGCACAGGTGTTGATGAAATCAGTGGATGAATTATGATTATAATAATATATGATTATAGTTTTTATCCAAAGCGACTTGCAGTTGATGAGACTAAGCAGCAGACCCCCTGGAGCAATGACAGGTTAAGGGCCTTGCTTAAGGGCCCAACAGTGGTGCCGGTTGCTACACCAAGCCTTCAACCATCGACCGTCCAGGTCCCAGTCATGTACCTTAGCCACTCGGCTACAGGCTGTCCCAGCTCCCAGAATTTCCTTGGTGAAAGACCTGCCTGATTAGATCTCTGTTAGCAATCACAGACCTTTGCACTGGCCTCTTTTTCAGCTTCTAAATGAAATGAGCAGCCATGCACAACGATAATGGAGAATTGATTGGCCCTGATCTAGATTTTCTAAGGAGGGATATATGTTGCCCTCTGCAGGCCGGATGGGGAACTGCAGGCGAGCGCTTCAGATGATCATGGAGGAGCTGGGCAACGTGGATAAGGCCATCGAGTTCGCGAAAGAGCAGGACGACGGCGAGCTGTGGGAGGACCTCATCTCCTACTCCATCGACAAGCCACGTGAGTCACGTGATCGCCGAACGGCGTCTTCCTATTGGTACCTGGCGTTGTGGCCTTGATGCCACTTTAGCGCCGTCTCTGTAATGTGAATGGACATGTCTAATATTGAGTTAATGAGGGCTAAGAGGTCCCTCTATAGCTCCCAGGACAAAAAACAGTGACCTTCCACCCCATTTCTGATCAATAGTATTAGCCAATCGATTGCTCAGGTTTTCAAAAGCACCCAATGAATGCGGTATATATGGATGGGGGATAGCCATTCAACAGAATCTTCGACAGATAATTTAAATTACTCCAAACATAGTGTCCTGTAATAAAGTACAGTAAGGTTTTCACATCCATGTATTGAAAAGGAAATTAGATTTATATAATATTGAGAGAAAAAATAAAAGATGCCAGTGTGCTCAAAATGCACCCAAATGTTGCATAACATAGCCTAAAATTGTTGGCGGCAAGGGACACTTCGGAAGAAAAGGATCCTTCTTATTAGGCGAAAGAAGAGCAGGTCTAATTTTTACTCCCTAATTTTGGTTACTTTTTCATCCTTCCGCAGTTTGTAATTTCACACACGTAACACTTTCTGCTTCTCTATATGGCATGGAGCCTGGGCTTCAGACCGTAACTGTCTCTCTCTCGTCCTTTCTGTGCCTCAGCGTTCATCACGGGGCTGTTAAATAACATCGGGACTCACGTGGACCCCATACTTCTCATCCATCGCATCAAGGAGGGCATGGAGATCCCCAACCTGAGAGACTCGCTGGTCAAGATCCTGCAGGACTACAACCTGCAGGTCAGGAGGCTGACTGAACCCTGCACTCATATGCCTGTACTTAGAGTGCATTACCATTTACAATGCTTAAGTTAAAAAAGAGCTGTGTGTCATTCAGTAACAAGAGAAGGCTCAAGTGCACTGCAGTCCATTTGGACAATGACATTGTCTTGTTGTTTTGACGCTGTACTCCAGCACATTAGATTTGAAATGAAACCAATATAAGGTTAAAACGCAGGTCTCCTTTTGACGGTATTCATTTGCCAATATAGCCGTATCAGGAGATCGTGTTGGAATTACATCCCTTTTTATATATATTCCCCTAAAGTAGTTGGACAGTTGGAGTCTCAGCTGTTGATGATTAGTCAGGTGTATTTCACAGTCTGCACTTTCACCTCATATTCATGGTTTCATTTCAAGTGCTGGAGTTCAGAGCCAAAAGGACTGAAATTGTATCACTGTCCAAATACTTATGGAATGCACTGTAGCTCATTTCTGTTACCATTCATTCTACTGTATCTTAACTACTACGCAAAGTTTGAGCATTTTTCTTTGCGCCAGTTGTTTTTTTTTTGGGGGTGGGGGGTTTACATCAAATGCTTGGTTATTGGGTGTTCAGACATTTTTGCCCAATTTTCTTTTGTAATGGAAAATGTGATTGAAGAAGGGCGGGTATTCGCGTAATCCAAGGGTCCTGGAGAGCCGCAGGGTGTGCTTACTTTCGTTGTTACTCTGCACTAAATTTATTGAAGAAGGCAGTTGATTACACAGTTAATTCATCTTTTTTCTTGGGTCTGAATCAGTTGCTGATTTTAAGGGGAACAAAACAAAAACCAGCACACACTGCAGCCCTCCAGGACCAGGGCTACTGACCCCTGGCCTAATCATTCACCTGTAACTTCTCTGGTTCTTCAAGCACTTGTGGTGTGCCTGGGTCAGACTCACAGTCTTCTAGCATGACTCAGTCATAGCATTGCTGATTGATGGGGAAAAAAACAGGCAGCTGGTTAAACACAGTTCAGTGGATGTTACATTACATTACATTGGATGTCTTGGCAGTGTGTGACCCTTTCAATATTGACAGGGGGACACTTCAGGGACAGGACAGGCCTGATTTTTCACCCTAATTAGTATAAAAATAAGCAAGAAAAAAAGAGAACAGTGCGGACAGTTGACTGCAGATTCATACCTCAGATCCTTCTTCGTGAGGGCTGTAAGAAGATCCTGGTGTCTGACTCGTTGTCCCTGCTGAAGAAGATGCACAGGACTCAGATGAGAGGAGTAAGGGTGGACGGTAAGGCATTTTACCTTCACAGACACTAATATGAAATTACAGGAGGAGTAGCTGAAGAATAATAAAAGTTTGGCTTACTTGCTCAAGCAAGTGTGCCTGAAGATTCCAGTTATTCTTCTGATACTCCTCCTGCAACTCCATAAGCACCCACCCTTCAAGAAAACCTTCTTTTGCATTAGCTACCAGGGCCCATATTCAGAAACTTATTTTCTTAAGTCCAAACATAGTACAAGGGTACGATATGATTTTTCACAAATTCGTATTACAGAAGCAAATCCTAACTAACTTTAGGAATCTTACTCTACTCCATCCTATCTTATCTCAGATTTGGATTTTAACTAAAAATCCCAAATTGATTATCAACATGTCAAGTTGTATGTGGTAAAAAAAGACCCAAACCTGGCCCGAAAACAAAATACTTTGTCAGGTCAACGTTGGGCTTGGGTCAATCCACATCTATCCAGTCTGCACAGGTAGGGCGCATTGTTAGCCAGTGTATTGCCTGATGTACAGTTGGGCAGCCTGTAGCATAGTGGTTAAGGTACAGGACTGGGATACGCAAGGTCGGTGGTTCTAATCCCGGTGTAACCACAATAAGATCCGCACAGCCGTGGGCCCTTGAGCGAGGACCTTAACCCTGCATTGCTCCAGGGGAGGACTGTCTCCTGCTTAGTCTAATCAACTGTACGTCACTCTGGATAAGAGCGTCTGCCAAATGCCAACAATGTAAATTACCTCTGGTGCTCTGTCCTTGGATCTGTGTGTAGCACTGTGGCCACCCAATCGACTCTGTTCATCAGCATGCGCTCGAGCGTGTGTGTGGCACGGGTTCCCTTTCATCCTGCGAGCTGCGGGAGTGGAATCGCTGTGTGTCTGCAGCCACACTGCTGACTCGGCCTTCACAATTGGCCGGACAATGGTCTGACACAAACCCCCTGAATAGCCATTTCACAACCTGGATGTGTGGAGGTTCCCTGTTTTATTCAAGTGAATCGGCACTTTCGCCACCTCAATGATTTTATAAGCGTTGTAATATCCATTCACCTTTTACAGCAACGAAAGCGTTTTTTTCTTTATTCTCTTATGGTCTGATAATGAAAAGTGAAATGAGGGTTAGACCCACTTGAATAAATTAACTCGTAACATCTCTACAATGTTTTAAAAGCATATTACAACAGCTGTAGAGATGTCTCAGGGCTGTAGGAGTGTCTGAAATCTCGGAGGGCTTCTGTGTCTGTTGGTTTTTCATGTGTTCCTGCACTTAACCGCTTAATTTAAGACATTGATTGGTCTAGATCATTATCAATACATGAAAGTCTTATTGAATTAGAGCTATGTTAGATGCAATCTATAGTCACAGTCTCAAGGTAGATGCCAATCACTCCAACTCCAGGTCTTGTACTCATCTCTACGTGCACCTGGCGGTCGAGCTGCACGTTCACGCCTGTTTTCCGTTCTGGTTCCTCAGTGGTGGAATGACCTGCCTACCACTGTCAGAACAGCAGAATCCCTCCCCCTATTTCGACGCAGACTCAAAACCCACCTTTTCAAACTCTACCTTAGTCCTCCCTCCTGATTTCCCCTGCCCCTCCTTTCTGATATCCCTATCCAAATGACTAAAATGTAAATGTAAATCTGTTCTCTGTATGAATGAAAGAACAAAAGAAAATAAATCAAGGCTTGGCGGAACCAGATAGTCATGTGATTCAAGTATCAGTAATAATTTAACCCCTCATGGGCGGATTCAACCTGCATGTTAAATCTCCCTTAACAGACGGATGTGACCTTTGCATTACATCTCCATTAACAGAGGGATGCAACGTTCACGTTACATCTCCATTAACAGAGGGATGCGACCTTCGTGTTACGTCTCCCTTAACAGACGGATGTGACCTGTGCGTTACATCTCCCTTAACAGACAGATGTGACCTGCACGTTACATCTCCCTTAACAGACGAATGTGACCTGTGCGTTACATCTCCCTTAACAGAGTTAAGGGCCTTGCCCAAGGGCCCAACAGCTGTGCGGATCTTATTGTGGCTACACTGGGGATCGAACCACCGACCTTGCGGGTCCCAGTCATGTACCTTCACCACTATGATACATCTCCCTTAACAGACAAATGTGACCTGCGTGTTACATCTCCCTTAACAGACGAGTACGACATGCACGTTACATCTCTTTTTAACAGACTGATGTGACACCAGTGTTTTTCAAGTCACATGACCATTGAAATGCATTGTGATTTCTAGGCCTTTCTATGGGTTTTCTCTAGGGCCATAATAGGTTAAGTCAGGGGTGCTCACTCCCAGTCCCACAGATCAACAGTAAGCTTCAGAGATGCCCTTTGACTGCAGTGGGTGGGGTGATTATGGTTCTGATCCAGTGCAATCAAATAACTAAGATCAAAGTTACAAGAGAGAGCTGGTCTCCATGGAAACATTTACTGTACATGCACTCCTAACGTGAAAATCCATGTCCGGAACAGCTGGTATCACACCCTCATCCCCTGCTTATGAAGTCCCTCAGTAACATGCTGCAAATTTCATTAAAAAGTCACACCATGCCACTGTTTCCACCCACTGCTGTGAGACAGGGTGCTTGTATCTGTCTATTTCTTTTCCCCATTCATTTTTCATCCCAATTTGAAAAGTGTTTTAGCCTTTTTCTCTCTCTCACAAGTACAAAATACTAGCTTCTTTTAAGTTACTGTTTGCTTGTTAAATTTTCGTATCCCAATGGCAAAATTTGAAACCCTCACGTCATTGGCTATTTTCTTTGCTTATATCAACAACAAAGTAAGATACAATTTTAAGTCAAAATATAAATAAGTAAAATTAAAAATGTGTTATTGCGCTGAACTTTCATCCAAAGTCATTTGCAGTTGATTAGACTATGCTGGGGATAATCCCCCTGGACCAATGTGGGGTTAAGGTCCCAACAACTGTCTGCATCTTATCGTGGCTTCACCGGGGCTTGAACCACCAACCTTTCTTGTCCCAGTCATGTACCTTAGCCACTAAGCTACAGTCACATAAAACTAAAATATGTGAGACACATATGTGACTTTGGGTGCCTGATCTACCAGTGGTGAGCCTTTTCCCTGGGAGGCGCAAGAACCAGTTGTGTATTGCCCTGTGGGGCTGCCAGCCAAAGTTGGCATACCAGCACAGTCCAGATTCGATACCAGACCACAGGGCCCGTCCATGCACAAGAATAGTGCCTTTACAGGATGAACCACCCATCAGCCCTGTCATGTAACATCTTTTAGTGATGTTTTTCAATCTCAATAAACAAAATGAGAGCCATTACTGTATCTCTGATGAAGAGACGGCCTGATGACGGGTCTGACATTAGACTGATAAGTTAAATTCCACAGCTTACCGTAGGAGCAGAAACATGTTATAAAATGCCAACAGACGCAAGGTGCAGTTTCTTTATGCCGTTAACAAGGCACAATTACATTAATGCATTATCTTGGATAAGTCATTGGTTTCTGCCTGGTTGGTTTCCAGACCGTATACTGACCACACATCTCCGGACAATAGTCTCTGCAGTCTAAAACACAAACAGAAACATCACCATTGTTTTGTATTTTCAGAGCAAAAACTAGCTTTCTTTACATACAAAAAAAATACGTCCTCACAAAGAGGAGATGTTTTATTGCATCGAACACATTGACATTTGGGGTTCGTTCTGGATGAGCCAGTCTTTAGGACACCGGATGTGGAGGGTTGTATTCGAAAAGTTACCCGAGCACTATTTATAAATAGCATAGTGCCCTTCCGTCCAGTCATAACAAACAATGTTGCTGAACAGTGAACTGTGTCTGACCCTGTTTGTCCTCATGTTTCCCTGCAGAGGAGAACATTTGCGAGTCCTGCCATGCCCCGATACTGCCTTCAGGTACGTTAGCGCTGTTCTAACTTTCAGGGGTGTGCTGCCCATAGAGCATCTATAGCAGTGGTTTTCAAACTTGGCCCTGGGGGGCCGTCGTATATGCTGGTTTTCGTTCCAACTACTATCGCAATCCCAGAATTTCTTCTAACTTCTTTACATGAGGTAAATGCATTGAAGACATAATATGGCTTAAGAGGGTAAATATACCCTCTAAACATAACAAGTAGCTAATTCAAAGAAGTTAACAGCTTGTTAAAATTCTGGAATTGTGTTTATACAAGTCTCCAGTCTCTTGTCTATCAGGTCTGTACGCATATAATGGAAAATATTGACTAATTCAATATTCCAAAGTGATAGATAACTGGTGCAGTTCAACTGGCAAGCTAAGTAATGGTGCAGTTCATCTAGTTTGCTCACTAAGCCAATATAAAGCCATGCTGAAGGCATAGCTTCTCATATACTGGAGACATGTACAATCTGAATCAAGCCACTGCAGAAGACACAAAAATGTGCTTTATATGTCATTTTAAGGTAATATATTAATGGCAATAATATGTACGGTAGATATGGAATAGTGGTGGCAGTCACAAACTTAACTAGCAGGGCATGCTTTCTGGTCTAGTTACATATGTATGTCTGGTGCTGCCGTGCTGTTAGCAAGGAACTTCACTTAACTAGAGGACTGTAGCATTGAGCTGTGGTTGGGGAACTGCAGCCATGTCTAAGTACATTTGCTTGGTTCAAATATCCAGCCAAACACTGCAAGATTTCCTTTTTTTTTAGTTCAAAGTATATTCATGTTGACAAAAGTATGTTTATGTTAAGGGAACATAAATCATTTCCTGCTCTCTTTGGATTAAAAATCCCCACTGTTTTCAATTCTCTTCCAGACACAGCCAAGCTCTTCAGTGTAGTGCTTTTCAACTGTAGACACATGTTCCACAAGGAGTGTCTGCCTTCGCCTGGAACCGTAAGCTTTTCTTCTTCTTCTTCTTCTTCTTCCTTTCTCCTTCTCACTCTCTCTCTCCCTTGTGGGTGTGTATTCTATTTTTGGTACACTGTGTTCTTTAAATGTAATCAATTGTATTTAGTGGAAATCCCAACACAGCAGTAATGAGTCCTCAATAAGGACTCCATAACTTTAGAATGGGGAAACAACATTTGAAATGAGGGACAATGTATGTATCGGATTGCTTGTCGGGCTATGTTCCCTATCACTTCTAGGGGGGGGGATTTCACAAAGTAAAACCTGGAACTGCTCATTTTTTTCAGCCCATGTTCCAGTTTTATGAGGGTTCCTGGTTTTACATTCATCTAGCTAACTCCATAGCCCTGTTTAGTGAAACAGGCTCTGGTCACTTGCACCAACTATCCTAAAATGCCTTGCAGATGAGAATAATTGCCTCTCATTGAAAATCAATGGGGGCTTTACCCTTAGTGCTTGACTAAAACAGAAACCTGCACACTGGCCCTTATCGGATGAGATTGGATACCCCTCTCATAAAGGGTAGCAGAGGTGGAAAATCCAGGGGTCAGAAAGTAAAAGTCCTGGAGTGTATTTCTTACACCCATGTACCCATGTACAGCTGATTTCACTAATTAGTTCTACCTTCTTGCTGAATGATTATACTAATTGGCAAATCCAGGCAATTGGTACATAATACTGTGCAAGACTCTTACTTTCTGAAACTGGATTGTCCACCTCTGAAGAATGAACTGAATTGGCTTTAAAGTAATTTCTCAGTTGAAACTCATTTGAGATTAAATTCCGGAAATCTGAAACACAAGTAATATTTTTGGTTTAGTAGCCTTAAGATTTTATGGTAACAACTGACAGCATCACTTAGAATAGATTATTTTAGGTGGAGAATTGTTTGCTCATTATTTATGACACGGGATGTTTCTTCTTAGATTATATTTCCCAATATACGTACACTGCAAAAAGTCAGTCACAACAATTATTTTAGTCTTCGACAAAAAGATTTTAGACTGAATGTTGATTAAGAAAATTTCACTTGTCTGGCAAACACAGTACCTTAAATCAGGTTAATTTCTTGACTTAAAGTAAACAAAAATGCTTGTCAAGACAGGCTTGTTTTGCAGTGTAGTGACTATACGTGATGTGATGATGTCCACCACTCCAAAAAGACTGCACTGTGTAATCCATGTCCTACCTATTTTCTTTTATTCTTATATATTTTTTTTACTTTCATTTTGTACCCTAGATCCCTGGGGCCCAGTTCTGCAACATCTGTAGTGCAAAACGGAGAGGACCTGGAAGTGGAATCTTGGAGATGAAGAAGTAACTGGATATGCTCTCCATGGCAACTGTTGTCACGTGTTAATTTGTGTCTAAAGGTCTGATGGCGGGCTCGCAGCTCTAGTTTCCTGTCACTATTGTGGGCACGTACCCTAGCTGTAAAAAAGTGCTTGGCCTTTGCTGGCTTGTTCTGCACAAGCATGTGATATCATCATAATGTGTGGATGGATTGGATGAACATATTGCAGTTAATATAAGCCACTATTCAGTCTAAACATGATTAGATATGCTACTGAAAGGTCAAAGAATATTGAAGTTGGATACATTACAGCCTTTTTTACTGTTATTAATATTAATAACTTTATTGTTTGTTGTTTGCTGCATTCTTGCTGATTAAAATTAATATAATATTATTGATGCTAAATATGACTCTCTGATTTTGTTTTCAAGATACCTTATACGTTTTCAAGGTTCAGCCATTTTGTGAACCTAGTGCCTTTAACCCCTTATGGGCGGATGCACATTACATGGACCCGCACATTACATCTCCCTTAAGAGACCATGCCAGCGTTGTATTTGATAATATTGACCGTTTTTCATTGCATTGTGATTCCTAGGCATTTCTCTGGCTTTCTATAGGGCGCCTTAGTCCATAATGGGTTACAATGGACATTTGTAACCCATAAGAGGCTTTTACATTTGATGTAAAAGCCTCTTAATTGATTAAGACATTTCTTTCTGTGTTCCTAAATTTGGGAGGTGCTGATTGCTGCCCAGTGTCACAGTCATTACCACCTACCTAACTATTTCCCACGGGTCATTTGCCTGGTTCTGAAATAGTATGTTGTCCCACTTAATTGGACTGTGTGACACTTTTGGGTGTATTTTTACCAGCCGTTCATTTCACTCTATTCAAATATAGCTATGGGTATACTACTGAAAGACTGACATGCTTGAGTAATTTTATTCTTAAACACACTAGGAATCATGATATTATTGTAGCTATGAGGATGTATTTGAATGTGTTTCATATTTTTGTTTCTTCTCCATATGATTCCATATCTGCTAAATGTTGGCTATGAGCCCAGTAAGTTATACAATCAGTGGTCTATACTTGAGCGACAGAGTGTATAAGCCACAGAGCTGTATAAGAACTGTGGTATCTGCCCACAGTTATTTGTACAACTTCTCTCTTCAAGAAGTTTCAGTCTACACCATCTGGAATAGTAATATTTCAATTGACCGTTCCACTCTACATTTTCAGAATATAGCCTTGCATTGACATTACTGTAGAGGCTGGTGCTAACTCAGTTATAGTTCACATCTATGTCAGTCTATGTGACTGGAATATAGGGCAGCAGGGCAGACATACATTGGCCTGTCAGCGGCAGGGCACGTCTATTGGTTTGTGCCGTTATCCTTGGATGTTGCTATTACTGTACACGATTGGCTAATGTCTCCTCTCAGCTATGGATCCCACGGGTTAGTCCGCTAATCAGAGTGCTAGAGTGAGACAGATCGCAGGTGCAGAAGCAGTTTGGTCACACCCAGCATCTGTTCGTCCATCTGCCTCCTTAGGGACATGGATCAGAGCTGGGGTTCCTCTAAGCACTGCTGTGCCATGACGAGCCCTCCACCAAGCATGTAATCGCAAATATAGTATACCCAGGCCTGGTGAATTTTAACTGGGATTTCTACCAGCATTTCATTCCGTTAGATGCAATGGAATCTGGTTGTTCCCAGTATAATATTGCGACAGGATATTTGGCCTTCATAAAATACCGAAATTCCAAGTTTGTAATGGTTTGTAAACTGGTAATTTGGGTTGTTACAAAACCAGCCAATGAGCTATCTGGCTTTTTTTACTTGCGCCAAATTCCAAGCGTGAGCAAGGGCCTGCAGTATCTCGGTTGGCATTTTGACATATTTCAAAAACACACGTCCTCCAAACTGGCCTAATTGACAGCCAGTTGGGGATTGGCTTCATTTTTAGTTCTCTTTTTATATGACATTAGGTGTCTTTGGGTAGCATGAGAGTGTGCGTCTCCATTAGGCTGTCCTGCATGTTTGCCATTGTTGTTTGACCAGTGACAACCTCCCCGACCCTGGGTTTTACATGGGTTCAACAAGGCTTGGCTTGATATGAGAGGGGAGACAGAGGTTACTGCACACAACACAGTTCGCGGACCAGCCCTCAATCTCAGCGTGTTTACCACATCACTCCCCTTTGTGGTTCTCCAAGTCTGCTCCAAAATTGCCTCATGCAGCAACGATGTTTGAGACTTAATATAGATGAATATGGTTTCCATCATTTAATCATGATTTTACATTTTTATGTAAAGTATATTGGAGCCAAACAATTCAAAGCATTCGATTTTAATCTAAAAGTGATAGTTATAGTGTAGAAGAAGAAGTGAGAGCTGTCAAAATGTGATAACCCTGTTCAGCAGTGACCTGTGTGGACCCAGGTCTTGTGTGAATGGCAATGACCCAGTAAGCACCCGTGACCATAGCGTGGTGTGAATGGGTCAAACGCGGGTTGAACCTGTGTTCAATACCTCATGTCAATGCTGGGTTTTGTATGTGAAACAGCTAATGGAAATACGTGGAAGGCATAATTTACATTAATGTCGACTAAATGATCCTTTGTAATATCTCTGGAGTATTTTTTTTCTGCTTCGTGAATGAATTTATCGGATGAAGGCTTTTGAGTGGCCAGATTGCGGAGTCTCCCCATTGTGTGTTCGGGTTGATGGATGTTTCACTTGGAGCTTCAATCTCGGGGGAGAGTGTCTGTGTCAAGCTCCTCCCTCTATTCTGAGGCACCAAGATCCTGTATGTCATTTTAATGCCTGTAATTTAATCTGAAACCCTCATCTAATTTTCATTGGTAATATGTGATTTGTATACTAGCACAGGAATTACATCAGCAGCATTTAAAGATGTCATGTACTTCTCTTCATTATGTGAAGGAAAGGCTCCTAGAGCTTTTACATATTATTCCACATAAGTAAATGATGTAAAATCTACAATAGTTTAGTATAGTGTATATCATAGTGTTTCTATAGACACAAAAAAACCTGGACTTATATTAATACACTATATTTGTATTAATATGAATTATTATGCCTGAAGGCGCACTCTGAATTATCAGATATGGCTGAGTCATTATCTCTGGAGGAATTGGGTCATGGCAGGAGATGGTGGAGTGATTGTTGGATCAATAAATATAAATATTCAGAGTTCAGCTGATTCTCTCTCATTGCTGTTCTTATGAAAACGCCTGATACATACAAGGAAATACTAAGCAATAGATGGTTGTGTTAGTGAAATCACCATCAAGTCTATTTTCACTGCCTCTCAGCAGATAATTATTTTAGTCCTCCACACAGTCATAATCAGCAGGATGCATCACCTCGGTCTTCTCCTTCTCATAATATGAAACCCGTTTGATCTACAGTGATCACACTGTTTCCATGGTAGATTTTGAGCCAGGAAGAAATAACAAATAAATCACATGAATTTCAGATGAAAGGTTAAGATGAAGGAAAGGTTTGATTTGAATACAAATATATGCATACATACAGTTGGCTCTTATTGGTGGGAATTATTGATGATAATAAATAAAAATTAATAAAAAACTTTGTATTTACAAAACAACACAGATAGTAATCTGTTATTTTCAAACATATAGGAAAAGTATATACTTTTATTTTCATGCATCTATTCTCATGTTGCCATGTTTTTTTATTAAGTAATCGCAATTTATTTCTGAAAGCCAGAGGTGTCAAAATTATTGGCAACCCTAACAAATATTGTAAAAATAAATAATAATAATAATAAAAATCAAACAAAGTCATATTTACAATACAATTTGACTTAATTTTTTAAAACTTAAATCTGAGTCTAAAGGAACTATATTTTTTCATTCCATCACTTGATGTTCCACTAGAGTATAAAAATGAGGTGACAAGCATGCTAAATCCCTTTGTCATCCATCAGCATGGGAGAAGCCAAAAAACTGTCAATAGGTACAAAAAAATCATAAACAGTAAAACATACCACTTATAAAATAATAAAATAAATTAAAATATATAGAATGGTTGAAAACGTGCCAGGAAGAGGATGCAAGTGTACGTTGTACCCACGTACGGTGGGGAAGATGGTGAAGGGACATCGTAAAGAACCTAAGGATCATGGTGGCACCTCCATAACAACAAACTCTTTGGAAGGGTGGCATGAAGACAGACCTTACTGACTACAATAACCAAAACCAAGTATCTAGAGAAACATCACTGGAATTATGACTGGAAGAGTGTGCTATGGTCAGAAAGTTTTGACCATACATTACATTACATTACATTAATGGCATTTGGCAGACGCTCTTATCCAGAGCAACGTACAACAAAGTGCATACCCATAACCAGGGATAAGTGCGCTGAAAGACCCTAGAGGGAAGTACAATTTCAACTGCTACCTAACTTGTTTAACTGCTTTAAACAAACAAACAACAAAGCAAAAGTGACCAAACTTAACTATCCAAACACTGTTTACCTAGCCAACTAAAAACACCGATACACAAAGTAAATCACAGAAAGACAACAATTTAGGTTCACAGGAAGGTAGGGAGGGACGGGGAGAGGTGCTGCTTGAAGAGGTGCGTCTTCAGTTTGCGCTTGAAGGTGGGGAGAGAATCTACAGTTCTGACCTCAACGGGGAGTTCATTCCACCACCATGGAGCCAGAACAGACAGTAGTCGTGACTGTGAGGTGGAGGTTCGGAGAGGGGGAGGTGCCAAGCGGCCTGTGGAGGCTGAATGAAGAGGTCTGGCAGGGGTGTAGGGTCTGATGATTTTTTGGAGGTAAGCTGGGGAAGACCCCTTAACTGCTTGGAAGGCTAGCACCAATGTTTTGAATTTGATGCGAGCCATGACAGGCAGCCAGTGGAGGGAAGTAAGTAGGGGGGTGACGTGTATTTGGGAAGGTTGAAGACCAGACGACCTGCTGCATTCTAGATAAGTTGGAGGGGTCTGATGGCGGACGCTGGGAGGCCAGCCAAGAGGGAATTGCAGTAGTCCAGGCAGGACAGAACCATCGCTTGGACCAGGAGCTGGGTTGAGTAGGGGGTGAGAAAGGGGCGGATTCTCCGTATGTTGTATAGGAAGAACCTGCATGACCGGGTCACCGCTGCAATGTTCTCGGAGATACCATCAACATCACGATTCAAGCCTCAAGATACCCCATAGCATTACGAGCCTGGTTAGAGCATATTTTAGTGATATCCATTTTCGTTTTAGTATAGGTGGCTGTACAACATCATGGCAGCAGTTGGAGTTATTATGATGGTGAAATGTGTTATTTGTGCTACAATATATACTGGACCTGGGATCAAAAGATGAGTATGAGACAAATGTACAGACAATCTGCTTTTATTTCATGGTATGTACAGTTCATGATTATGTTTTACCATTTAACAAAACCGTGGTTTTTGTGTTGAATGTCCCCATTTTCAAATCCAAGGAAGTATATAGCAAAACATAACTTTTGGATGATGCTATATATTCAAACTTGATATTTAGTCATGTTTAAATGATGAGTGCAATTGACAATTAAGGTATTACCACAGATGAAAAAAGACTTTAAATGGAGTTGAGCCACTTATTTTCCCTTGTTTATTGAAGTATGCACTCTGCCACTGCTATCATGTGACAGTCCACTGAACACTAATATGGTCTTAAACAATCTTCTAGTGTCTATTAATTGCTCATTACGGATAAAGTTTAGTCTATGATGTTTTATTTAAATTATGTGCTGAATATAAGCAAGATTGTTATACAGTATTATGCCTGCTCATTTACTTTTAAAAAACCTAAACTGTTTTAAATGTCCATTTGAATTCAGCATAGTAGTTCATAAAATTTAAATATTATCACATATATACACCTCTTCAATATAAATATCAGTATGAAATGCATATTAAGTGTTTATCCAATAACATAATGTGTCAGAGCGGAAAGAATCTTGCTGTGCCGGAGTGGAATGTATCATATTTTTCCCTTGGCACCCAACGAGTTAGCCTGTTGAAGAGGTATCAGAGTTGGTCTGGGTGGAGGAGTTGTGAACATACCAAGGAAAATTGGTCAATATTTGTGTTACACAATATATTCCATATTTATTTGTGTTACACAATATATTGCCTTGCAAATTCACATGAAAATTGATAGAGATGTTCTTAGATTGAAATAGCACTATGGAAATGGGAATAAAATTTACACACTACAAAATTTCCACAAACATCGTTGTACGAATGGCGAACATTGAAATGTCGATGCTTGTTTGAACAACCTTTTTCTGTGTACAGTAGTCGTGGTATAATTACTTTATTCATATTTTAACATAAAGAAGGAATAGGAATTCACATTCCCTGGAAGATGGCCCTTTCCTGCAACAGCACCACCATGGATTCTGTGCCCCATGAAACAAACTCACATTGGACCCCACCACCCCAGGCTGCCTTAATCTCTGGTTCTGTGGCATTAAAAATAGACGATTTTACAAATGTTTAAGCTGTTGTTTCACTCTATGTAACGGTGTAAATATTGAATACACAATTTTCCACCAGTTTCATAAGAAATGTTGAAAGTCGTAGTCTGATGACACTGTTCCCATGGACTGTAAGAGTAGTGCGCGCAGTCGATACTTCACATTCAATAAAAAAACCTGTGACTTTAAGAGACCGCTCCTCCCCCCTCCCGCTTGACTACCATCACTCGATCAGGTCCCGGAGTCTCGCTCATCTTACTAAAGTACCAGCAGCCATGGCGGACATCAAAACGGGCATCTTCGCCAAAAATGTCCAGAAGCGGCTAAGCCGAGCCCAGGAGAAGGTAAGGCATTAGTAAGAATATTGGCGATACGGATATACGAACAACCGACTTGCTTTTAATGTTGTGTCTTGTTTTGCACAATACTAAAAACAAGGATGCCCAATGATAGGTTGGGAAGAGCAGGTGCAATTCGACAGTGGGATGGGGGTAACAATACTACACGGATGAAGTCAGTTTATTGGAGTCTTCTTGAAAGCTGGTTTGCATGGTACTGCACAACTGTTACCCTCCAGTCAGTCACTTGTGTGAGACTTTTTCATTATGAATGTATAATATTATATTAAAATGGCACAGTAACCTATGTCCCAGTATGATATTGCCAACTAGACTAAACTTTGTCCTTATGCATGTGCACATGCATGTGCATTGTGCAGTTTAAATCTACAACGAAAAAAACTGACTGGACATTATACAATTGATCGCCTTTATTGTCTCCTTAATGTGCTGTTCAGCCTTGCTGAAATTTAATTATATTCGAGTAGGTACCACTGATGAATGCGATGCGTAATAGTTTACCACTGAGAGTATAGGATACTCTAACTAGATCCCTTCGTGGTTAAGTTAGAAACCATTATCTGCTCATTTAAAATAACAAAAGTACAAATTACCAATACAAAGCTAACAAATAAACAAATGTTACTGGTGAAATTTTAAACCACAAATCACAATTTATGTCACGAGAAGGGAAGCCTGGGGGTTGCCCGCTCACATGCGCCATTAAAAAGAGCAGATGTGAAATTCCGAGCGAAGTGCGTGTTTGTGCTCGCGTGCGTGCGCTTGCCTGTGTGCGTTTTTTCGTGCTGTAAACATGCTACAGTGGAGTTTTGAATAGATCACATCGGTATAAGCATTATATCGACAACGTATAAAGTCCGACTTGGTCGCTATTATGGAGGAAAATAAGGGAATTGTAAACGTGTTCAAGGCCGTCATTAAATATAACCGTTCATTGCCCTTTACTAGTTGTAAGATAAGTTCATGAAGCATTTCTCTGACACCCAGTTGGCGATACTATAGGCTATAATCGTTTGTGCGTAATACGACATGCAGTTTGTTAATTTGTGAAGTGGCATGGATGTGAAATGGCCAGGGTATGGATAGAATCTATTTGACGTTTTTTTGGTCGTTTACGCTATATCAAAGATGTAGGATTGAATAGTTGTACAAAAGGAAAAGGCTTCCATAATATCCCTTTATATTCAATTACACGGACACTATACAGTTCTTGCAATTAGTGCATTGTCTTATAATTAATAGCCTACTTCATATTTTTGCATATTTTCATTTAAAGTAGAACCTTGATTTGTGGGCTATTATTGCGCGTAGGCTACGGCATTCTCGTTGAGGAAAAGCAGCGGCTGTTGTCAATGATTTTATTACTTAATCAATAAGTCCCTTACAATAAAACCTCTTGCTGTTAAACAGAGTGGGCTGTTCCTCCGGTACGCATTGTTTCACATCTACAAGATAGTGTAAGCGGATTAAAACTATTTTAATATCGACCCTTCAAAGCTCATCTTCCTAATGGCGAGGCGGGAACAGAGAAATATGCGGTTCATTTGGAAAGGACTTGTGAGTCCTAGTTTTTATCCAAGCATAATATGCGCCAGGGCCACGGTTAAGCTGCGTGTGGGGGCGTGTGCCCCGAGTTGGAGAAATTCTCACTACACATCCTGTAGGCGCTTGCGCACACTATACCATCTACACACCATACACGGATTCAATAGCATCAATCAATAACATTGATTCAGTAGAACCTCTTGAATAGGGTCTGTAAAACTAGAGAAAAAAAATAGATAGCCAATTACACCGACGTATTAATCAGAGTTAAATTTAAGAGGGAAGGCATCCATTAGTATGCATATATTGAATAAGCCACTGTGCCTATTGTCTGCACATTATTAATTTATACTGCAGGATATTTGCTGGATCACTCCTTATGAGCAGAATCTCATCCGTTGTTATTGTGTTGTGGTGTGTGCCCAGCTGCTCACTTCTCCACACGTCATGTGGGTCATATGGAGGTGTTGCCTGGATATCTCCTGCTGTCCAATGTGATTACAGATGCAGCTAAGTATGCTGTACCCAGTAAACTACTATAATCAGTTAACATGTGACATTGGCTGCATTTGAGGCAATATGATTTCAGCTATCAGCAACAAATGTGCAAGGCTGTTGCATGCCATTTGTAATGCAGAGTATGGTTTTATTGTGCCTATGATATTTTCCTTGAAATTGCACCAGCTCAGTTTGCAGTTGCCAAACATTGATTTTGGACATTTTTATGGAACTGAATGGTCAAGTCAGTTCAGTGGACCTTACTGTACATCGTATACAGGATGGAGATCCCATTAACATGTGTATGTATTATTAAGGAAGGTGTTTAAATGAAGACACCATCTCCACATGCTATAGGTATGGCTATGCGGATGGCTGTATTCCACCGAACACTATAACTAGGTTTCAAATGACTGTTTAAAGCAAGCTGAAGCAGAATTCAGATATGATGGAATTTGAGTGGTAAGAGACCGCAAAATCTTGTTTCCAGGAAGTGGATGGAAAAACTAGTTGGTGTGAAACAATTTCTTTGCAATTGTATATATTTTTTGGAATATGTACTTATTTCTATGTGGTTCAATGAAGAATTAACTAAATAGTGAATTTCAGCCTGTCTTTAACACATCATTAAGTATGGAATGTGACCAGCCCCTTGTCATTATTCTCATGTTTCTTAAAAAGTATTTGAATTTGTCTTAACTCACCTAACATTCAGGTATGCCTTTGACTGTTGTGAGGGTACCTCAAAGGTGAGAAAGATGAGAAAGTGTTTGAGGAGTTTCTGTTCTCCTCTCGTAGAAATTTAGTTTGCTTCATTTTTTACTTTTGTCAGTTATTGAAGGTATCCATAGGACGCAAGCTGCTGTGAATTGTTTTTACATTGGCTGGATTGTGCAGATTTTAATGTGAGCTTGGTTATGGGAATCCAAAACAGAGGGGAGTCAACATAATTTGAATAAAACCCACGCTGTTAATGCAATTTCATGATTTATTATAGTCACAAATTTCACACAGGATGAACATCTTCTCATTTAATAAATACGGTCATTATATCTCTGAATTATAAATATATTCCCTCAACCAACAATGAACCAACAGAATTAACAAATCAAAGCGCAGAAATACTGGTTGGATTTTTATATGGCATGCTTCTGTCCTTGGTGATTGGCATCTGTTGTGTATTATTGAATGTAGCAATAGCTATTTAATTAATTTATGCTTCTGTTTCCGTTTGCATGGCAACCTTTGTTTTAGCTGGAAGTGCTGGGTGAAAAACACAAAAAAAATCACCAACATTATTATGGAAGGGCATGCACACAACTACAGTAAAAGAGAAAACCTTCTCAGTAAGTTTCTGCTCCAGCTGGATTCCATCTGGAATTTAGTGATGGCTTGTCATCTGTACTAAGCTGGCCCACGAGCTGGACATGTTTTTGCCAGCATGGTTGCCATCTCAATCATCTTGTTGCTAAGTTGACCATCTCCAAACCTGCTCAATACTCGTTGGACCAACTTAAAACCAGGCTGGAAGTAAGCTGGCATTTCCACCAGTGAGAGAGGTTGAAGGCATTCACTTAAGGATGAAGATAAACTTGTGATGCCAATGACACTGGTTGGGACATATGAGGGGACTGTATATGAAGATAAAATCAAATTATCTATATAGGTTACAGTAGGTCTGACAGCAGGATCAGTTTAAATAGCAGAAACAATTTTTGAAACAATTTCACAAATTATTGAGCAAAATCAGACTTACCTTAAGCAGAAATATTTTTAAAAAATGTCTATGAGTAATGTGATAGGCCCTCAGTGCTAGCCTTATAGGATGTTTATCACACTTTGTTGTATGATTGATTCTTATGGGATCATATTGTAGCTGCTTAAAGTTTCAATGTTATTTTATACCATTGCCTTTAATACATCCTGTTTTTTTTTTTATGTAATCCTGTTATCGAAGAAAACTGTTCTGTAATGTCACGTTGTTTTTTTTCCCTCATTAAAATCCTCTTTACATCATTTCCCACTGTGAGATCTGACAGTCAGGGATTCCGTGACAGATTCAGCTTCGCAGTGGTCTGTGGATAAGTAATGCTAAAACCTGCTATCATAGTGGCATCCCTCATAGTCATAGATACTTTTAGTTTGCAAAATCTACTGAATGTCTGGCCTCTATTTCTGAATGCAGACCGTGGACATCATTTTGTTGTGTTTGCTCTTGGAGAATACGGTATATGAGCAGTGGACTACTGATTACTATTTGCAGAGTACTCATTACGAATGAATTGATATTGATGGTGTAGAGCGGTGATGAAGTCACCTTTATATATCGCACGCATAGCCCACTCCAGCAAAAGGTGTTATTGGAATCTGTGTAATTTTGTAGGGAATCATTTAAAATAAGCATCTGAAAATGGGCACGGATGGTGCAGTGGGTAGCACTGCCGCCTCACAGCAAGGAGGTCCTGGGTTCGAATCCCCGTCGGCCGGGGCCTCTCTGTGCGGAGTTTGCATGTTCTCCCCGTGTCTGCGTGGGTTTCCTCCGGGTACTCCGGTTTCCTCCCACAGTCCAAAGACATGCAGGTTAGGGTGATTGGAGAGTCTAAATTGCCCATAGGTATGAGTGTGTGAGTGAATGGTGTGTGTGCCCTGCGATGGACTGGCGACCTGTCCAGGGTGTATTCCTGCCTTTCGCCCAATGTATGCTGGGATAGGCTCCAGCCCCCTGCGACCCTGTTCAGGATAAGCGGGTTCAGATAATGGATGGATGGATGGATGAACAGCTTGTATAAATGGAATAAAATCGATTAGAAACCTGATCCTATATCTCTAACCAGTATTGAATCATGGGAAGATTTGATCTATGTGTACACAAATACCATTTTGAATTTGCTTTGAAGATGCAACATTGTATCATTGCCAGTTTAGAGTGAAGTGTTGGTGCTACGTGGTTTGTGTGTAGAAATGTGCAGATAGCAGTTTTCCTGTCTGCACAGTATATCCCTGTCTTTGCAGTCAGCCACAGTACTGTACAGTATGTCCTCCCTGGGATATCTCACAGTTGTCATTCATATTTTCATTCAAGCATGTGTAAAAAGTATTGTGCTGGTTTACCATGGTGAGAGTGAAGCAGGCACCAGTTAGCAGGCAGATCTGTCTGGGCTCTGGGAAATTCATGTGCTGGTCCACTCTGCTGTGGTATAAATATTTTATTGCCTGGTAGATGCTGCTGGATTGCATTTCCAGTGGGGGCATTGTGCCCAGAGTAAAGTGAGAGGATCTCATCTGTACCAGGTGAAAAAAAACCGACACTGGATTTGGTGTGTTTAACTGTCACCGTAGCAAATTGGGACAGCCTGGCTGTAAATGTTTGAAGTCTGTGTAATTAGACAGCAGCTTCGTAAGATCCTAACGGTTATTTCCAGTTGAACAGTGCATTCGATTCATGGAGAAAGTATTGAAAAACTAGTTGAAAGTTGACTTATTGGTCTCTGCTGCTGTATGCATTGTGTGTTCAGAGATGCTCTTCTGTGTACCAATGTTGTAACACATATTGTTTTGATTCACCGTCACCTTTCTCTCAGCTCTCTGACCGGTCTGGCCATTCTCTTCTGACCTCTCTCAGTAACAAGGTGTTTTCTCCTAAAGAACAGCCACTCACTAGATGTTTTGATGCTACATGAAAACATCAGCAGTTTCTAAAATATTCAAACCACCCTGTCTGGCACAAACAATCATTCCATGCTTTTAATGCACTGAGGTACTGCCAAATGTTTGGCTGATTAGATAATTGCATTGACAATCTGGTGTACAGTTCTACCTAATAAAGTAGGGGCTAACATCACATCAGTGTTATGAGTGCGATGTTAGCATCATATGATTATGGTCCAAACTCAGAAAAGATGAACTGTGTGAAATGGCCAGATGTTAGGCCAGGGATACAAATTTAATTGTCAGATTATCCGTGTTTTACATAGCCATTTGATCCTTGGCTACAGTTTGTGTTGAGGAAATGAAACTGCCTTTGGGATGTAAATCTGGAAATATTTGAGAACTAAATTGTGTCTGACAATTTGGTGGTGACTGGAGCACACTAATAAATGAAACAGTGTGACTCTCCACTTCATGCCAACTGGAGCCAATTCCACACAGTGACTGAAAGGTGCAGAGATTTATGTCCTGTATGCCAACTCTTGATGGGCCAGATATAAACATATAACAAAGTGACTCACTATGTGCCATTATGTCAATCCCAATACAATGCCTCACCAACCAGAGTTATTGCTCATATTACTTCTAATGCTGGTGTAGGTGTAATTCAGTCCCCGCAACAACTACTTAGCACTACTAGAATGGTCCACACCCTGTTCTATATGATTGCTACATTTAACTGCAAATCAGAAGTTACGAGTTATATACAAACTGCAGATTTCATGAAATATATCCTAAATGTGAGTCGTATTATTAAATTGTGAATGTGCCACATTGCTGTTGATGGGTATTCTTTAAGTTCGTTAGTGGAAACAGTCACACTGGATAGTTCAATGTTCGGACCTAGAAAGAGGGTACCTTTTTCGGGGGGGTAGGCCTACATTTTCTCGGGGTAAATGAGCCATGACTGATTGAAGGAAGGCCTGTCTTTCCATCCCTTCTTACATCTGCAAATTTACAGGTGATTTGTCAGGCAAAACACTTTGAGTGATTTGTGGTATCCCTGCTATTTCATCAGGTATTTCATGGCATGTGATCACCTAGCCTAATGTGGTTCAGAGTGAGCGTGAAGGAAGATCATCAATTATTACTAGAAGCGTAAAAAAATATATACTGTAGGGAAAGGTAGGGCATACTTTCTGGCAGAACACATTATTGTGCATGCTTCAAACTTGCTCTAGTGCTTAATTCAGTTAAATGAGGTGAAGCTTTTGAAGCACCACTGCACCGCATGCTCACTGAACACAGGGTCAGGGTTGTGAAACACATAAGTATATTCTGCTGCCATTTTCGCATTTAGTCACGAGAGTATGAGCAGCAACCAGACTCTAAATTTTTAAAGAACTTTCACTTGGGTTTGCTAGGAAATCCTGCAAAAATAAGCCCAACGACCAGAGACTATCAGTCGCTGAAAACTTTTAACTTTGTGTTATTTCTTTTTTTCATTGCCTTTCATTTTTTCTCCCTCTGCGTCTTCTCATTAATTTTCCTGCCAGTTACATAATTACAAATCCTCCAGTCCTGCAATTATTAATTCTCCCTGCTGCCTTGATAGCCTAAATGTGTCGACTTCAGCCAATAACAACATCTGTTCATATTACTCAACTGCAGAACAACAATAATGTGCACTCCACGCTAGTTATCACCTCCCTGTCCATTAATGCGGGTGGTGTTAAGATACAGGACGTTTTTTTCATTCGCACACAGTAGCACACTTTCCATGTCGAGACTGCTTCTAGTGGCTGGTAACAGTAAGCATGTTACTCCTATGGGGTTATAAAATGCTCAGTTTTGTCATTTTTGTTCAATATAATTATACAATCCAATATTTTGTCCTCTGTACATAATCAACGTACAAACTGGCCTGAAATCAACTTTTTGTGGCCATTGTACACAGGATTTGGCAGATGTGGGGGAGTATATCAAAGCAGCCAAAATTGGAAATGTTTTCAGCAGCAAGCCATCACTAGCTCAGAGTGAATTTAGCCCATGTGAACTACTACTCATTACTCAATCTACAGCTGGTTAATGCAATGCTTTGGCTATCCTGTTTGTTAACCTATAGGACTGCTACTGATGTATTTGCAAATATATCATAATAGGTAATTGATATACAACTTGACCCAGCATTTATGTCTAGACATATGTATATAGAGTATGTTCTGTGTTTATGTAAGTAACATAGCTTTATGTTTAAAATGTTTTTGTTGAGGTAGATTTGCTACTACTTGTTTTATGCAGTGCAATTACAAAAAAGGGGGCAGCCTGTAGCGTAGTCGCTATAGTACATGAATGTGACGCAGAAGCTTGGTGGCTCAAGCGCTGGTGTAGCTAGATAAGATCTGCACAGCTTTTTGGCCCTTGAGCAAGGCCCTTAACCCCACATTGCTCCCCGGGTGCTGCATGGTGGTTGCCCACAGCTCCTAAGCTATGGATCAGATGCAGAGGATAAATGATCCCACAGGGTTCAAGAAAGGATATCTATCTTATCTCTTAAATAAAGCAGTGAATGAAATGGGTGAAGGTACCCCAAACTGTTGAAGGTAAACTGTCTTTTCCTGAGTTAGCCATTGTTTGTTGGAAAGAACTGAGACCTTTTGAAGATTTCTGTCGCAGAACTGGACCAATGCCATGAATTGGAATTTACATATAGCTAAACCTGCGCAATAACTCTACTTACTCTACAGGAAAAAAAGCTTTTGAATGTCGCTTTTCTTCTAGTTTTTTGTCGTAGTGAAGCCTTTGTTTTCCTTTAGAGTGTAAAGGAGCACTCTTCATCTTTTTAAATCTTTGATAATCTGGTGAGCTTTAAATTTTGTATGAGTTGGAGATGCACTTTGATTATTGCTTCCCCTTCCTTCCCTTTACACACCCGGTTCAGTAAATCAGATGAAAGCCTGGGAGAATCTCTGGCTCTTTTAAAATCACTTTATGAGGCCTATGCATATTAATTTCATGCATTCTTACCCGCTTGCCGAATGCTTTGAAACCCCTACTATTGGTACAGTACAGCATATGCCTTTATTAAGGACTTGAAAAAGCCTTGTCGCACTTCAAAAAGCCAGACAAAGCCGGTTCTTTAAATTTTATCTCGGTCACTTCCTTCCCCACACGGCATTCAAATCAGGCGATACTGTGAAATGCATTGTGGGGTGAAAAGTGCATTACCGTATCCGCTTAACCGGTGTCACGGTGTGAGGCCGGGTCAGATCAGGCTACTTGCATTATCGCATGTGCTGTGAACCCACACTGAGAGAGTTGTGCATTAAAAGAATGACTCGCTCCCTGGTTTCTGTAGCCGCCTTTCGGGCCACAACGACAAGTACCATCTTTGGACAAGGAGGTGAAGTACATCAGCACGCGTTGAAAACTATTACGTTTAGTATCCTCACCCGTGTGAAAAGCAGCAGAAAGCATGTGTTACATACTACTGTATCTGTGGTGTGCTCAGTTTCAGTAGAACTCTCTAGAAATGTTTTGAGGTTACATTATGGTTCCCATCAGGCCACCAGGTTACAATAATTGAATTGTGTGACTGTGGTGAGAACACCTATCATTTAGATTTCCATTTCAACACTGTTCTTGGCAGAGCAGATGATAAACTACAGGAAATGTGATGCTTCTCAGTACCTCTGTGTGCAACACCTCTAAGTGCTGTCCAGCTATTTTCAGCCACTGGTGGCTTGTTTTAGAAGAGAGGAATGCGTCTTTCTTCAGAGGAATTCACTGTAGTATTCATTGAACTGGGATTTGTGTGTAGAGCACCATATTTCTGCTCTGCACAAAGACTGGCATTTTAATTCACTGCATGAATGAATTTAGGGTCTGTGGCCATAATGGCTTTATTCCCAATCCCCTACCCCAGGTACAGACTAACCACCTTAAAGTTGAGCTTGTACAGTATTAGTCACCAAAACACATTTTGAAAAGAATTATGAATAAGTATTCAGGAGGCATTTTGCTGCAGTAGGAATGTGGCCTCCAGTAATACCATTGTAATATATTGCAAGCATACTACCAACAGAGAAGTTCAAAATACACTTTTATGGAAATTTTGCCGTGTCTTGCAGTGTTGCAAGTTACCACTGGCAATGGTTGCTATTGACAATGACGAATGGTTGGGTGAGTTTTGCTAAGCGGTTATACTTTTTGTTTGTAGCATTCTTCACTTAAAGAGCAAGCTCATAATGCTGTGCATATTACAGATTACAGATGTCTTGCTTTTATAACAAATTATCTACCTCCCAGACTGTCCCAACAAGCACATTTCCCCAGTACATCACAGGAAATAACTTCCAAGCTTCCAGCTGGTCAGCTTACAAACTTGTCCTCTGAGACAGAATATTGCAAATGTACCAATAACCTTATTAACCCTCCTATTATGTTAAGATTTTATGACTGCTTTTATGTTTCGGGTCTGATTGAGCCCAACAGTTTAATTAAACACACAATTATTGTAATAGAAATATTTAGACACTTTGGTTGTCACCTTCTTGTTGACTAACCTTTTATCCGCCTGTGAGAAACATCTCATTTTAGAGCCTAAGGTACAGTAAGTGTATGGGAGAGTGTCACTAGAATCATCTGCAAAGAAAGAAAAATGGTTGTATGTTTTCTTACAATTGCACAGTTACAGTGGGTCAAAAGAATAAAAAAGATTTTTAAGAGATGTCAAACACTAAATGGGGGCAAATTGAGCCCAAATATAAGAGGAGGGTTAATCTGTTAAGTAAGCTATCAGATATGTTAAGCAATTTGAAAAGTACACAGTAATAGACATGTGTGCAAACATACAGTGCAGTCCATAAGTATTTGGACAGTGACACAATTTTCTTGTTTTTCCCACTTACTCCAGCACATTGGATATTAAATGAAACAATGAATATAGGTTGCATGAAACAACTGATATGTCCTGAACCAGCTGCTCAGAACCACAGCGGTTCACGGACGTCCAATTGATTCCTATGGCATACATGAAATGCACAACCATTTAAACCCAAGGCTACTCATGTGAAGGAAGATTCATCCTATTTATGCCCATAAAATGTTTACATTTCTAGGCTATTTACAAATGTACAGAGAGTATTCCGACATGTGATA